>NW_022196906.1:53553591-53560457 GCF_008632895.1 Mastomys coucha | reverse complement strand
GCTTCCACCAGCTTAGCCAGAGCACCCTTGTCTTCTGAGTTAACCTGTGTGAAGACAACAGTGGTGCAGGTCTTCCTGTGGACCAGGCACCCCAGCCTAGCCTTTCCCTTGATGATGCAGTAGGGCATCCCCATCTTTCAACACAGGGCAGGCAGGAAAACCACCAGCTCAATGGGGTCTACATCATGGGCAATCACCACCAGTTGAGCCTTCTTATTCTCCACCAGGGTGGTAACTGTATTGACTCCTGCTCGGAGGACAGGTGGTCTCTTGGTTGGGATATTCCCTTTGCCAGCAGCTTTCTTCTCAGAACAGGCCAGTAGCCTTTGCTTCTTCTCTTGCTTTGTCTCTGGACTGTACTTGTTGGCAAGCTTAAGCAGATGAGTAGCTGTTTGCCTGTCCAGGGCCTGGGTGAACTGGTTAATGGCAGGAGGTACTTTGAGACGCTTATAGAGGATGGCTCTTTGCTACTGCAGCCTGATGTAGCGAGGCCATTTGATGAAGCGTGTTAGATCTATTTTGGGCTGGATGTCCTGCCCAATGCCGAAGTTCTTGGGCCTCTTCTCAAACAAAGGATTGACCGCCTTCTTGGCCTCCTGTTTCTTGACGATAGCGGGGGCCAGGGCCACCTTCTTCCCCTTTGCCTTCTTTCCTTTGGGCATCTTGCTCGGCTGGTGGAGAGAGCTCTGTACAGATTTCTGTAGGTTTTCTTTGTTCATATTCCATATCAGTTGTTGCTATGGAAGTGTTAACATTTATCTATTCTTAATTCTCTTAGCTTTTGCCTCCTGGACTTTGAATTTCTGTTCCTATATGCCTACATGTTTAGGAATCGTCTCTTGATCAATATGAAATTATGTTGTTGATCACTAGAAATATTCCTTATTCTAAAATCTAGTTTGTCTGTTATCCATATAGCTACCCCTAGGCTTCTTTTGATGAATATTTACATATGTAGTGATTTGAATAGTGTTCCTTTTTCAGAATGTCACCTTACTTGGAATAGGGTCTTTGCAGATGTGAAGGCAAGGATTGAAAAGTGAATGTAGGGTTGGCCTAGAGCCACTAAGAACAACCCATAAAAGACAGAAAGGAACAGTAGAAGGGCCTGGAATGATGGGGATGTAGATGGAAGTCATACTGCTACTAACCAAAGGAGCAACTACAGAAGCTGGGAAACCCAATGACAAAGGCTTCTCAGAGCCTTTTGGGAAGTCAAAGCTCCAAGTCATACCTTAATTTCAGGCTTCCAGTTTCCAAAAATTTGAGAGAAAAAAAACCTTATGTTTTAAAATTTGAAGTCATTTGTCACAGCAGCCCTGAAAATCTAATATTACCTGGTGTACTTTTTTGCTATCTGTATTGCCATTCTGTGAGATAAAACCAAAAGGAAACACACAACAGTGCACTTCTTAACAGTAGGGACATGTCCTGAGACATGTATGACTAGGCAACTTTGTTGTGTAAACACCATCAAGTGTAAGTACACTTACCTCGACCTAGATGGTAGCTGTCGGTCACCAAAGTGGCCTCTTGACATCATGGAGAGACACAGTAAACATTAGATGTAGAAGGCTGCTGCCTGCCAGTGCATGGCACACTGTTTTACAGCCAGCAATATTATATATTCATAATATATAATAGTTTATTATCATCAAGTGTAATGTGCTGTACATAACTATGAGTGTGGGGCCTATATAAGAGCAGAGCAGTAAGTGGGTTTACAGCAGGATTACCTTAAACATGGGAGTAGTGTGCTGTGCTAAGACAATATGGTGTCTTAAGACATCATGAGGTAATAGGAGTTTTCAGCTATATTATGAATCTTATAAGACCATTATTATGTATGTGGTTCATTATTGACAATTATGCCATTTTTATTACAAGAGTGGGTTGATACATGGGTAGTTATATGATAAATAATAATAGATAATAATAGATGATAGATAGATAGGTAGATAGATAGATAGATAGATAGATAGATAGATAGATAGATAGATGGTAGTTAGATGGATATATGATGTGGTGGTTTGAATAAGAATGGCCACCATAGACTCATGTGTTTGAGTGTTTAGTCCACGGGGACTGCCACTATTAGGAGGTCTTGTTGGAGTAGGTATGGCCATATTGGAAAGTGTGTCCCTGTGGGGTCAGACTTGGAGAACTAAGATGCTTAAACCCAGGCTCAGTGTCTCACAATTCTTTTCCTGTTACCTGCAGATCATGGTGTAGAACTCTCAATTACTTCTCTAGTATCATGTGTGTCTGCATGTTGCCATGCTTCCTTCCATGATAATAATGGAATAGACCTTTGAACTGTAGGCCACCTCCAATTAAATGTTTTCCTTTATAAGAGTTGTCTTGGTCATGGTGTCTCTTTATAGCAATAGAAACCCTAACTAAGACATGATAGATGGCTAGATAGATGATAGATAGATAGATAGATAGATAGATAGATAGATAGATAGATTGGGGAACTTGATTCATGAACACATTGTGAATACTGAAATAGCCCATGAGTACCATTTGCAAACTGGAGAATCAGTGTCAGTGTGGCTCCATCTAAGCCCAGGGTCCCAAGGACCAGGGCAGTGATAGTGTAACACCATTCACAGGACCAAATGTCCAAGAGTTGGAAAGTAGGGTGGGGAGGCAGGTTCTAGTCTAAGTCTTGAGTTCTAAAGACCAGAGACCTTTGAGTTTGTGTTGCAAGGGCAGAAGATCTGGTGCCTGAGGAAAGGCAGGAAGTAAATTCACTCTTGCTTTTTTATTCCAACCGAGTCTGCTCGCACTGCTGGAGGGCAGATCTTCCTTAACCCAGTGAACTGATTCAAATTACAGGTTCTTCCAGAAATGGCCATAGACACACCAGGAAACAGTAACATACCTCAGTTGTCACTTCATTTAATCATACCGACACCTGAGAGTAATCACACATCAGCCTTCCCATATTTGTGCCTTCATATTTAAAGTGGGTTTCTTTTTCTTTTTCTTTTTTTGGCTGTATGTGTGTCTGTGTACTATATCATGCATGCCTGGTTCCCAAAGAGACCAGAAGAGGGTATTGAATCCCTGGGATTGGAGTGATTATGAACTACATGCCATCTGGGTGCTGGGACTTGAACTTAAGTCTTCTGGAAGAACAACCAGTACATTTAACGGCTGAGCCATATCTTCTCCAGTCCCCTATGTCAAGCTTTTTTTTTTTTTGTCTTCAGACAAACCAGAAGAGGGCGTCAGATCTCATTACGGGTGGTTGTGAGCCACCATGTGGTTGCTGGGATCTGAACTCAGGACCTTCGGAAGAGCAGTCAGTGCTCTTACCCGCTGAGCCATCTCGCCAGCCCTAAAGTGGGTTTCTCACTGACAGAATGTAATTGTAGGTTGATTGACCCAGTATGACAATTGCTGCCTTTTGAGGGAGAAGCCAGACCATATACATTTAATGTGATTGTAGGATTGGACTTAAATTGAGCATCATGTTGTATTTTCTGCCATCCTTTGAATTAATTGTATATTTTTATGACATTTGTGGTTATTGGTGTATTATCATCTTAGTGGCTGTGAAAGGGTCAACAGTTCGTGTTTTATAACCTTTTAGAGACTTTTATTTTATTTATGTGTATGTGTGTATGCCTTTCTGTATATGTACTTGTATTCAGGTACTAAAGAGGCCAGAAGAGGGTGCTAGATCCCCTGATACTGGAGTTATAGACAGTCATGAATTGTCTAATGTGGGCGCTGGGAACTGAACCTGGGTCCTCTGTAGGAGCAGCCAGTTCTCGTAACTACTGAGTCACCTCTCTAATCCCTACAGTAGACATTTTTAACTCCCACATTCTTCCTTTGACTGAGATCATGCCATTTCTTGTCTATGTAAGAATCTAGAGTACTTTTTATTTTTCCTTTTTCTCAATACATTAGCAATACATTTGCTTTCAAATCAAAACAGAGCCTGGTGCACTAGGCCTGTAATTCTAACCTCTCATGAGGTTGATATAGGAGATTGTAAGGTCAAGGCCTCCATGGGCTAGAGAGATGGTTGAAGGCCAACTTGGACAAGTTAGTGAGACACTGACTCGAAAAGTAGAAAACATCCTGGTGACACAGCTCAGTGGTGGCGTGCACTTGCTTGATATGTGGGAGGTCCTGAGTTTAAGCCTCATTATGAATAAAAGGGAAAAGGAAAACCAAATATAACTGATTTTGCCAAAAACATTTAAACATTTCTTATTGCCTGCTTGTGATACATTGGTTTTAAAATTCATCATAATTTTATTTGTGTGTGTGTGTGTGTGTGTGTGTGTGTGTGTGTGTGTGAGAGAGAGAGAGAGAGAGAGAGAGAGAGAGAGAGAGAGAGAGAGAGAGAGAGAGAGACTTTTCTCTAAGAGTATAGCCCCTTATGATTTGACTACACTCTAGTGGAAGAGCACAAATCTAAGAGTATTTGGACAGCAGATATAGGTGGGCCTTGTTGGATGGTAAAAGGGAACATGGATTTGGGGAGAGTTGGAGATAGTGAATATTGCAAAAACACATTGTACAAAGCTCTCAAAGAACTAATAAGGATTTTTTAAAAAGAAGAACAGAGCATCTCTGTGGGGTCATAGAAGGTAGAAAAAAATGAATTGTACATCTAGGAATAAAAACCTACAATATTTAAGATGAAGAGTAAACTAGATAGGATTGGGCAACACAAAGGACAGTGAACCTGACATGGCAATAGAAATTATCCAAAATAAAATACCAAGAAAAGAGATGGAGATACATCAGTTGTACAGTGAGCAGTGAGATAACCTCTGGAGAGGACAGAGAGGGAGAAGGCTGGCAGGTCCTGTTTGGTAATGCAAGCTAACCTTGAACTTTCCATGTACATAAGCATGGAACTCAAATCCTCCTGCCTCAGCCTCTGATGCTGAGATTAAATGTGCACCACCACATTCAGCTAAATCAAGACTTTGATGCCCAGCAAAATGTTTTGTTTGTTTGTTTTCATGGAGATGAGGGCTTTGGAGATTAACTAGTAGATAAAATGCTTCCTGTGCAAACATGAGAACCTGAGTTTTGGATCCCCAGAACTCGTGTATAAAAGTCAAGGGCAAGAGCATGTGTCTATAACTATGGTGCTTGGAAGGAGTAGAAAACAGACAAACTCCGGGAGCTCACTGGTCAGCCAGTCTATCACACACACACACACACACACACACACACACACACACACACACACACCTAACAGTTGCTAATAGTTACATGGTCAGGGGTGGGATTTCAAGGCTATCTCCCATCTCCATGCTGGGATTTGGTCTGACTTGGACTTACACAGGTCTTATGCATACTGTCGCAACCACTGTGAGTTCATATCTGCAGCTGCCCTTCTGTGTTCAAACCATACTGTTTTCTTGTAGTCATCCACCATATCTAGCTCTTAAACTCTTTCTGCCCCCTTGCCTGCAATGATGCTGGAGCCTTGTGAACGGCAATTAGGGCTGAGCGTTCTGAAGTCTTACTCTCTGCACCTTGGTCAGATGTGGGTCTCTGTGTCAATAACCACCTATTGCACATAGAAGCTTCTGTGATGAGGGTTAAGAGATACATTGATCCATGGATATAACAATACATCATTAAAAGTTGATTTAATACTACATTCATCTAGCAGAATAATAGTGATAAGCTTTCCCCTAGAATCTATGACCTGTCTAGACATAAGTTTTTGGCTCAATAATGGTGCCAGATATGATATAGGTTAGTGGTTAGTTATATCCATGATGATCATGCCACTAACTACTGAACCAGTTAGTATGTCACAGTAGACCAGTCATTATTGTAGCTCTAAAGAGTCACTGTTGTGTCTGACTGAAGATTACTTCTCTTCTCTGGTAGTGTGCATGGAAACTTTCAGCACCATGAAAGCTAACCAGTAGGGATGAAGCATCAAGGTCAGTACCAGCTTGAATTCTCCGTGTTGTATGACTCAGTAATGTGATGCCTTCAGCAACAGGGTCTCATGGCCAAGTTCTAGAGAGTAACCAAGAGTACTGGCAATAGCCTGTAATGCTTAGGGTCTGTTAGTTTCTTGAACATATCATTTTGGATTGCAGGCATTCTGCTTCGATGTCCTTGTCCACTAATTCAATTAACTCTGTCATTTCAGAGTCAGTTTCAATGGATAGTTTTTTCCCCTCCAACTTACCTTGTATAACTTTTAAAATATTTATTTATTTACTTATTTACTTTTGAGACATCATTTCTCTGTGTAATCCTGGCTGTCCTGGGAATCATTTTATAGACCAGGCTGGTCTCCAACTCAGAGACCTGCCTGCCTCTGCCTCCCAAGTGCTGGGATTAAAGGCACATGCCACCATGCCTAGCTATATAACTATGTTTTGAATGTCAAATACTATTTATATTTGTTCTTATTTTCCAATTTTTCCTTAGATAAATTTTACTCCTATAGGAGGCTAGAACCTTTCATATGCAAATTATCCCAACCATCATGAAAATCAGTATTTAGGTTCCTTACATAAACTAAAATAGATCTACCGTGCATCCTAGTTGTACAACTCCTGGGGATTTACCTGAAGGAAGCTAAGCCCAGATAGTACACATACTTGCATATTTCTACTTATTGTAGCAGCATGTCCAATGCTGAAGTCATGGAGGTGACTCAGGCACCAATCTACAGAGAGATGAATAAAGAAAGTAAGGCATATATACACAGTGGAATTTAAAAAGAATTTCTGACCAGGTGGGGGTGGTGGCACACAGCTTTAATCCCAGAACTTCTGAGGCAGAGATAGGCAGATCTCTGTGAGTTTGCAGCCAACCTGATCTACAGAGTGAGTTCCAGGACAATCAAGGCTACATAG
>NW_022196906.1:53552858-53553581 GCF_008632895.1 Mastomys coucha | reverse complement strand
ACCAAAACCAACCAAACAAACAAACAAAACAAGAACAAAACCCTCCCAAAACAAAACTAACTAACCAAATAATAATTATAAAACTCCCTGTGTGTATCCTGTGTGTGTGCTCAAACGTGCATGGACACGTAGTGATGCAATCTTATTCAGCCATAAAGAAGAATAAAATGATGCCTTTTCAGATAATTAAGTCAGTTTCAGACAAGTACCCCATTTTCTATCCTCTGTGGATCCTAGAATTTATTATGTAGCTGCGTACAGCTATGCATGCATACAAGATACAAAAGCAGAAGTGAAACTTGGGACGCAAAGGTGACCAATGGGACGGGAAGGCTGGGCACACGTGGAACACGGTCAGAGCACATTGCATGCTTATCTGAACATGTCCTTATGAAACCCAGGACGGAGCACAATACACGTGCGCCAAAAAAGATTCTTCAGAATTGAGACTTATTCTGGGATAAGTAACTTAGAAATAGTTCGATGTTTTCAACTCTCGCTGTTAAACTTTTGTCAGATTTAATGAGAACAGACTTTACTCTGGGGCTAATTTTGCCCCACAGATTCTGTAAAGCCATTCTGGGGACTTTACCCAATGGCTCACAAAGTTTGAATTTTTTTTTCCATTCTGGCTGTGGAAAACAAGAACTTTCCCTAGCCTCATGTGGACACTGGGAACGTCTCTCTCACCTTACCCTCATGTGGACACTGGGAACGTCTCTC
>NW_022196906.1:53531676-53552848 GCF_008632895.1 Mastomys coucha | reverse complement strand
CTCATGTGGACACTGGGAACGTCTCTCTCACCTTACCCTCATGTGGACACTGGGAACGTCTCTCTACCTTACTCTTCCGGCCTTACGTGCACATTCGTGCTGACCAGAAGGGCATTTGTGCTTTCCTTTGCCTTTTCAGGCTGGAGGGGACCTGGCCACTCACGTTAGACCTTACTGTTCTAGCTTTCTATTACTATGACGAAAGCAGTTCATTTATTTGTTTTTTTTGTTTTTGGTTTGTTTTTTTTTTTTCGAGACAGGGTTTCTCTGTATAGCCCCAGCTGTCCTGGAACTCACTCTGTAGACCAGGCTGGCCTCGAACTCAGAAATCCGCCTGCCTCTGCCTCCCAAGTGCTGGGATTAAAGGCGTGCACCACCACTGCCCGGCAACAGTTCATTTATAAAGAAACATATACTATTTTGGCTCACAGTTTTGGAGGTTTTAGTCTATAGTCAATTGAATCTGATGCTTTGGGGGCCTGTAGTGATGTGTTCATCAAGGGAGGAAGAAGTCAGAGAACAAAATCTTTACCTCATTGCCAGGATGCAAAAAGAAAGGAAAGAGAAGGGACTGGAGCCCTCCAAAGTCCTTTCTGGTTATGTCTCAATGGCCTAACTTCGGCCCACCAGGCATCACTTCTTCTTCTTCTTCTTTTTTTTTTTCTTATAAAAGCAAATATTTAATTGGGGCTGGCTTACAGTTTTATAAATTTTCATTATAGCAGAAAGCATGGTTGGCACACAGGAAAATCTAATGCTGAAGAAGGATCTGAGAGTTTTACTTCTTGATTTAATGAAGTCAGGAAGAGCCTTTCTTCTTGGGAGCAAATAGGAGGGTCTTTAAGCATGGGGTTGAACTTCACGCCCACCCCCGCAGTGGCGTACCTTCTCCAACACAGCCACAATTCCTGATAGTGCTACTCCCTGGGCCAAATATATTCAATCTACCACATTCCACTCACTGGCCCTCATATCACTGTTCAAACACATGAGTGTATGAGGACCACACTTAAAAATAGAATAGTACAAAATACATGAGGTCCAACTTCAAAATCCACATCCTTTATAGCAGTCTCAAAAGTGGTAAAATTTCAAAATTCACCTTCTGAGATTCATCCAATCATCTAAATGCCATCCCCCATATTTTCAAAAACAAATAGAACATCATATATGTCCAAATTCACAGGATATACTTCACCATTTCTAAAGGTCATTGTAGGGAAATACTGTACCTAAACAAGACCAAAATCTTGCTGGGCAATCTCCAAACTCTGCATGTCCTGCTGGCTGTCACAGCATTCTTCAGATCTCTAACTCCTTTCTGTTTTGTTCACTAGAGCACACTTCTTTTTCTTTGGCTGGTTTTATTCCCTGAAAGCAGTTTATCTGAACAGATATTCCACAGCTCTGGAATCTCAAAATCTTGAGTTCTTGATGATAATTTCAATATTACAGGTTCTTGTGCCAGTATCTGGGATCCACACATGATCTTCTGGCTCAGTGGTTAGGGGCACTGGCTGCTCTTCTGAAGGTCCTGAGTTCAGGTCCCAGCAACCACATGGTGGCTCACGACCATCTGTGGTGAGATCTGCAGGCATCACTTCTTAAGGCTCCACTGCCTCCAGGTGGAGCAGTGCTGGGCCTTTGCGAATAGTAGTCTTCCTCTCCATTCTTCTACTCTCCTTCATGTCCCTGTGTTTGCCAAGAAATGTCATCTACATAGACCCTTTTCTTAGTTCAGCCGGAGACCTTGCGGACAGGGACAGGCAGTTTACATTCTTAGAGTCTAACATCTCAGGGTTCAGCCTTGGCCCTTCCAGCTCCTTGCATGGTGTCAGGCAAATTATTTCTTCAATTGGAACCTCAGTTTCCTATTCAGACAAGAGCGGGAAATGATGCTTTGCTGTAGGCTGGATTCATGGAGGGACTTGATTAGCCCCAGGTAATGGGATCCTCAGTATATATAATTCAATGACTGCATGGCCAAATGAGTACTAGTGAGACTATGATTTTAAAATTGCCCCAAACGCCTTCATTGTCTGTTCTGCTTCTGCTTGACTCCTGGGGGCGAGCCCATCATTGCTTTTGAGCTCTGTAGGAAGGAAGGATAGCCAACTCTACATTTCTCTCACCAAGGGGGGGGCAGTCATGTGGAGAATGTCCAATAGCACATACTAGAAACATCATGGACATTTGGCTGCATGAAGCATTATAATGATCTTTTCTTTGCGGCAGATTGACTTTACTAATTAGGTTGGGTTGGAGCCAATGTTAAATACAGTTTGCATGTACAGACGAAAACCCATTGGCAGAAATGGGGGAACTCAGACATTTTAGGTATTGGAACAAGCCAGCTATGATTAAAGCGTTGCCTCGGATAATCCTTCCTCTCTCCTCAGCCTCCATGTTCACAGACTCTTTAAATATTGAGGATATTAACCCTTCATTGCATTCGCTGCAGATACACTCCCCCTTGTTCAGTTCTGTGTGAAAATTCAACTGATGTAGACAGAATTTTGAATTTTGTGGGTAAACTATGGATCATTCCATTTATAATTTTTTTCACTGCCTGGCAAAACCCTACACAGCGATGGGGTAAATGTTCACTTTCATTTTATTCATGTTTTCAACATTGAATTTCTGTTTTGATTTAGGATTTATTTGGATTTTGATATGTAGTATCAGGTGGAGACTGGAAACATGCTTGCATATGTTTGTGTATGTATGTGTTGTGGTATGTTCATATTCATCCATTTGTGCATGCACTGTGGAAGTCAGAGGATGACAGCATATCCTCTTCTATTCCTGTCCATCCTACTTTTGGAGATTAGAACTCCTACTGAACCTGAGTTCACTGTTTCAGCCAGACTAGCACTCCAGCAAGTCCCAGGGGTTGGCCTGCTTCCATCCCTCAGCACCGGGGTTATACATTGCTAGAATTTTCTGAACCTAGACTTCTTTACCTGTGTACTGGAAGTCCAGTGCTTCACTTGCAGGACCAAGGAGCTGTGAAGATCAAATAATTTAATGTTTCAAAATGAGTAGCCATGGGACTGGAGAGATGGCTCAGTGGTTAAAAGTACAGGCTGTTCTATAAGAGGACCCAGGTTCAATTCCTAATCTAGGTTAAGAAATTTCTAGTAACTTAAGGCCATGCAACTAAATGAGGAGCACACTTAAGTCTTAGAAAGTTGACTTAAAAATCTTGAGTTTCAGTATGATTTTCCTATCTATCACCTTCCAAAAATAGTAGGGAGGCCCAGAATACTTAAAAGCTTGTAAATAAAATTAAAAAATATCTGGTGAATTTCTAGTCGTTATTCATGGGGGGCAGAGGGAAGACGATGGTTTGTCTGTCTTGTGTTACTGTGACAAAACACCTGAAGCTGGTTGTTACAGGAGATTTATTTGGCTCAGTAGACTGTGTGTCCAGTAGGTACAAACAGTATATGATGTGCTGTCTTGGGAAGGCTCCTTTTGGTTGGATCAAATGATAGGGAAACAGAAAGGAAAATGGCAGTATACAGAGAGGCCAGATATGGCACCTGGCCTTGGAACAATCTGCTCTGATAAGAACTAACTACTCCTGCAAGAACAAACTCAGTCCATGAAGCTGGCACAAATCCTTTCACGGGAGTAGAGGTGAAAATACTGTACCACTAAGATGAGCAATCTAGGTAGACAACCAGGAACCAGTTGCCCAGAACAACCCAAACTTAAGTTTCAGGCATTAGATAATTGCTTACTATTCTTCCTTTCCGTCAACAGACAAAGCAACTATTATATGAGGTGGCCAACCTCACCCACATGCTCCTCAGAAGAACTGGTAAGGGTGTGAGTGAGGGAACTTAGGCTCGAGCAGAGAGCAGCTGGCCATCTTTGTCACTGGCGGCAGATAAGAAGCAGAATATGCTTTTATTTGTGTCAAAAGATAAAAGTGTCTTAGTCTGGGTTGTCTGTGAAGGGACACCTTGACCAAAGCAAGTCTCATAAGGCAAATATTTAGTTGGGGCTGGCTTACAGTTTTAGAGGTTCAGTCCATTATCTTCATGGTGGGAAGCATGGCAGCATGCAGGTAGACATGGTGCAGGAGAAACCAAGAGTTCTCTATATCTTGATCCAAAGGCAGCCAGGAGGAGGGTCTCTTCCACACTGGGCAGAGCCTGAGCATAGGAACCTCACAGTCCACCTGCACAGTGATGAACTTCCTTCAAGGCCGCAACTCCTAATAGTGCCACTTCCCATGGGCCAAGCATATTCAAACCACCACAAGAAGTGATTTCATATGAGGAGATCTTTCTTTCCCAAGTGCAATGAGGTTTCAGAGTGTTCAGCCTTTCAGTACAGAAAAGTAGCCACCCTATTGTCCTGTGGTGGTCGTGAATCTTTTTGCCTAAAGATTTGACTTCTGGGACTGAGGTGATGGCTCAGTCCATAAAGTGCTTGCTGTACAAACATGAGGACCAGAGAGTCTGGATCCCCAACACCCTCATAAAAGTAGGGCACTGTACTGTGGGTGTAACAGGAGGATCCTGGTTAGTCTTGCTGAACCAGTGAGCTCCTGAGTCACTGAGACCCTGCCTCAAAAAAAGTTGAGAGTGATGGAGGAAGACACTCAATGGCAACCACTGTGCCCCATCCACCCAACACCTACCCCCACACAAGCTCACTCATACATAACACACACACACACACACACACACACACACACACACACACGCCTAAATAGAATTCTTGAAATCCTTAGTGAATAATTCTGACATGTTTAATCAGGAAGAAGAACCAATCTTTATTGGTGGAGCACACAGCAGGAGGAATGCTTGGGAGACAGTACAGAATGGGTGTAATCTGACCATAGACCCCTTGGTGTTCTAGTACAGAATGGGTGTAACCTGACCATAGACCCTTTCGTGTTCTTTGGCATGAACCTAAGCCGCTCACATGGTTAAGGGCACCTCAGACAAAGGAAAAATAATTTCTTACTTGGGTTTGGTGAATGTAGGACAATTCCCTCAGTGTTTAGGGCATGGGGAACATGTTTGCATTTTGCCCTGAGAACTGTTCTCCCCATGATTACATCCATGTGTGCTTCAGAACTTCCATCTTCTGCTTCTTATTCGTTTACACTTTACACATCAAAAGACTGTTTTGTAAGAGCTACTCAGTGCACAAGGAGCCTCATGAGTTTTTCTTCTAAATGAGCCAGCGACTTTCCAAGAATCAGGAAACCGTGCGTTGCCAAGAATAAATAAATCAACTCCAGAAGGTTCAAGTTTGGTTTTAAAACTCTATAAGATTTTAAGTAGGTTCCATATCTGGCTTAACTCCATGCCCTTATCTCAGACACCAAACACAGGATGGAGTATTACTCCTGCCACGCAGCTTTCTTTGTAAGTGTTGAATTTAATAATCCTTTTTTTATAATGATTAATTCAAAAGACTGAACAAAAAGTCCTTCCGCCATTGCATAAGCAGAAGTGAATGTACGGCAGGCTGCTTTTTACCTCAAAGTCACGCTCACTCAGAGAACCAGCTATACAGATAAACCTTTGTGTGCCTCAGTTTCCTCCTCCAGAAAATGAAGAGACAGCCCCAGAAGGGGCTAAAATTCCTTAATTAAAAAATCCCAAAGACTGTGGAAGCCAGGGACTTGAGGATTTAGTATTGCTGATCAAGATGTAATTAGTTTGCT
Source organism: Mastomys coucha (assembly GCF_008632895.1). Taxonomy (NCBI): domain Eukaryota; kingdom Metazoa; phylum Chordata; class Mammalia; order Rodentia; family Muridae; genus Mastomys; species Mastomys coucha. The sequence goes on along the minus strand of NW_022196906.1, from coordinate 53,547,156 downwards.
GCGGTCATGTTCAACAGTGAAGAATTTTGAAAAAGTGAAAGTGAGTTAGTGACAGGTACATCAAATGGGCTGGTGAGATGGTTAAAGTGCTGGCCACCAAGCTTGGTAACCTGAGTGAGACCTCAGGACTCACACAGTGCAAGGAGGGAACCAACTCCCACAAACTGTCCTCTGACCTCCACATACATGCTATGGCTCGTTTTTACATGCACATGTACTCATTGCGTGTGCACACACACATGCACACACACATACACTATACAAAGAAGTGTAATATAAAAATAAATAAAAAATTTGAAAGGAAAGAAAATATATATGGTTGAGAAAATCATGGAGGATGTTCTGAAGTTGCCGATCTTTTATCCAGAGGCTTTTCCCAGGCCAGAGCCGCATCTCCCCAGTGCTGAGGGACTTGGCTGTCTGTCCTCTTCCTAGACACTTGCCCTTGGCTGATGGAAGCTTCAGGTGTAGGACATTGTAAGTTCACACTGTAGATGTAGGCGTTGTGTCAATGGCGGCCAGGTGATGGTCCACCAGCCCAGTCCTCTTGTCTCTCAGCAGCATGAGCTCAGTGACACACTATGCTTAGGGCTCCATGAAGGATCAGGTGGTAAGCTAGATTTCTCCTCATATCTTCCTTGACCTTCTTATGTGTTCTACTTTTCTCTACAGAGCACTCTCTGACACATTCCTTGCCCAAGAACCCCCACGCACGTCTCTGGTTTCTTTTTAAGTGAGGGGGAAGAGAAATGAATTGTGTGAGTAACGTTGGTGCTCTAAGCAGCATCCCAGCTGGGCTCGTGTGTTCCACGTGTCCTGGGTGGCCCGAACTATGAATTGATGGATCCTGCAGGAGTACAGGAAATAGTGACACCAGGGATATGGAGCTCTGCTGCCTGGGTAGAAGTTCCTTTCCTCCACTGATTTAGCAGTGGTCCAAGGACCCTTAATTTTTGTGACAGAGCTAGGCTGGACAGCAACCTTGGTTATGCCTTTCCGTTTGTGCCATAGCCTAGTCGAGCTGAACCTGGCAGATGCTGAGGCTCCAGGAGCAGGCTGAGAAGGGGTGGGGATAGGGCAGGGGATGAGCAGCTTATTTTCTTCCCAGGAGGCAGGGGAATCCAGGATTTGAAGGGAGAAACAACCGTGTTCACCCGCCATCACAGAAGACATTCTGAAAGGAGACAGTATGGATTCCACACTCTGCTAGACTTGCCTGCTCTTAAAATGGGGAGACACTGGGGGAAGCATCCAGATGGAAAAGAGCTAATTTAAATAATCATGCTCTTTTTATGGTTTTTGTGGTTGTTCTTTCCCCCATGAAATGATACCAAAGTAAAATTTCAACCTGGGGCACGAATCACAGGTTTGAAGCTCCATATGGGGAATTGCAACTAAGTCTCCTGGGACTTGGGGCCAGGATCTAGTTTCTTTCTACTTGAAGCTGCATGTCTCCTGTGAGTTCACTCAAACACTTTTCTAGATGGACTTCCTGTTCTAGGGTCCTGTGTTGGTGTATATGACCAGAGGGGACTCTGTCAGGGGTAGACAACAGATCTGCCCTCAAGGGGAATGCAGAGGAGGCTAAGTGAAGAGAGGACATTCTGAAAGCCCCGGAAAGATAAGAATCCAGGATAAGCTAGGTCAGGAAAGAATCCCACATGCCTGCAAGTTGGGATTCTCAAGGGAGACAGAAAGTGAAGACGAGACAGCAGCTGGTGGTAGGCATCAGCAGATGGCCGGCCTCGCTGCTGGAGACCAACAGTGATCCCAGACAAAGATGCCATCCTGGAGAGAGGAGGCGGCTGCGCTGGCTCTTCTGTAGGAGGCCTGGGCCAAACTAGGAAGAGCTACCTCCTGCCTTCTGCCAGGAAGTGGGGTAACGGAAGGAGGAATAGTGGCTTTCAACGGCTTACATCCTTCTGTTAGGTTTTTTAATTTTTAGTGCTGAGGATTGAACTCAGAGCCTTGCACGTGCTTAGGAAAGTACTCAGCCACCGAGCTACATTCCCAGCCTCAGCTTTCATCCTTACGACAGCCAGGAAGCTAAGAGACAGATTAGAGAGTGTGGAGTTGTAACCACGGTCTGTCGGTCTGTCTGTGTCTGGAATGCTCGATGTACCAGGACCTGTCAGGTTGAGTAGAAAGGAAGGGAACAGCTAGACGCGCTCCCATGCCTCCACCCTCTTCACTACCACCCTCATCCTTCCACTCCCCACCCTAACCCTTCCACTCCCCTAGCCCCTCTGCTTCCCCCCCACTCCACTCTCTAACCCTCACCCCAGGACAAGCGGCCTGAGGGGTTACGTCAAACAGACTAAATTAAAGCACCTTAGATCAGAACTTCTTTCAAACTGTAAAGGACCATCCCTGGGATGAGAGGTGCTGCTCCTACTTAATGACACTACAGAACTTTTATGCAGGTCTTCTATTTGCGATTTCTCTTAGTATCCCAGGTGTAGAAAATCACCCCTTCAAGGGGTCTATTATTTAATATAAATGTGATTAATACCTCTTAAATTGCTATCATTTGAAAATATAACTCTCTAAAACCGTTGAGATTAATTTAAGTGCATGGAGTGAGGTGAGGACCTCATTTTAAAAATAACCTGCAGCTCTCTGGTTGGTTAAAAAAAAAAAGGAAAAACAACCGTTTTAAGCATTACTGCAGTAATTAGGACAACAGAGGAGCATTTGACAGAAGAGAAAAACAGCAGGTTTTCACACCAGCCATGGTTGCTTTTTAAAGTACATCTCTTTTTATTCTTTTGTTGTCTATAATTTTTCATGATTGTGATCATATGATACAAAATTATATGGGCTGATTTTTAAAATTGCATCTATTTTGGTAGTAAATGCAATATATTCTGATTAGAGAAAGTTTGGAAAATATATGTGTGTGTTTTTCTTTTAATTTAAAGCAAAAAAAAAAAAAAACCCAACTTCAGTGTTATATATCTCCTTATAGGAATAATGTTGTATAATTTTGTAACTGTATTTCTTATAAAAATAACCAAGGACAGAGCATGTGCTGAGCTGTAAGCATTGTGAATACCTGGTTACAGAGTCTAGGTGAAAGCAAACATAAAGATACGGGTGGGGGTTGGGGGGTCTGTGAGATGGCTCAGTGGGTAAAGGTGCTTGCCACCAAGCCTGACAAGCAAAGCTTAGAAAGTGAGACTTGATTACCTTCATATGTTCACAAGTGACATCATGTGCCTAAACACACACAATAAGTAAATAAGTATGATTGAAAAAGTGATATGGAGGCGGGCAATGGTGGCACATGCCCTTAACACCAGCCCTCAGGAGGCAGAGGCAGGCAGATCTCTGAGTTCAAGGCCAACCTGGTCTGCAGAGCAAATTCTAGGACAGCCAGGGCTACCACGTCTCAAACAAAACAAAACAAAACAAACAAACAAAAAATGAAAATAAAACAAAAATAAAAGAAAGGGGAAAAACCCATATCTGCATATGTAAGGTGACTCACCTCTGTAGAACCCATGGTCTGTCTATTTTCCCCAGATACCATGTTCAGTGGGTGGATTGTCCATTGTGATTTTTTTCAATGATGTTGGTGATATATTTTTAAGTAGATAAACTACTTGGCGTTTTTGCCATGCTGTAAATTGAGCCAAGGGTCTCACTGAGGAAGTGCTTCACTGGGCTGTACTCTCAGCCTAGTAATGTTTTTAAAATTAAAATTGGGGGATCAGAGATGCAGCTCAGCAGCACAGTACTTGCCTAGCAAGATTAGGCCTGAATGTAGTTGCCAATACCAGAGGATCGGTAAATAGTTAGATCTTAATATAAAAATGGGGGTGTGAAAATAAGTTCGGCTTTCTTATTTATCTATCTATCTATCTATCTATCTATCTATCTATCTATCTATCTATCTGAGACTGGGTTTCTCTGTTTAGCCCTGGCTGTCCTGGAAATCATTTTGTAGACCAGGCTGGCCTCAAACTCAGAGATCTGCCTGCCTCTGTCTCCTGAGTGCTAAGATTAAAGGCATGGTTTGCTCAAATTCTCTAAACATTTTTTTCTGTCAATAAATTTAAAGCTTTAAAAGTAAAAATAAAGTAAGAGATTCAGATTATGTCCAGATTTAATTATTATGTGTGTGTTGTGTGTGTGTGTGTGTGTGCATGTGTGTATGCTCTCCTATGCATGTATTTGTATTGGGGTGGGTATGTGCACATAAGTGCAGATGCCTGTGGAGTCCAGAAGAGGGTGCTAGATCCCCTGGAGCTAGAGTCATAGGTGGTTGTAAGCCACCTAGCATAGGTACTGGGAACTGCAAAAAGAATGCACGAGCTAAAGCACTGAGCCATCTCTCTAGTCCTTCACCTTGTTTTTTGAGAGAGGCTCTCTCACTGAACCTGGGACTTCATGGTTCAGCTGGACTGGCTGGCCTGTGAGTCCTAGGTTCTTGTCTTCCCTTGGTTACTTTGTCTTTACTTGGTTACTATGTTGTCCACTATGGCTCTTACATGGGTGCTGAGGATTCATACCCCAGTCCTCATGCTTTACCCACTTTACCAAGTCAATCTCTCCAGCCCCAGATTTGTTTACCGTTAACATGTTAAACCCGTTTTCTTGGTCATACTTTTTCCTCTCTCTCTCCCTTCCTCTTTCTGTCTCTCTATGTCTGTCTCTCTCATACACTCATAGAGAAAGAGAGAGAGAACACATGGCTTTCTTATTGTGTGTGTGTGTATGTATGTATATAGAGTATTCACAAGTGTGTGTCTGTGCAGGTGCACACATCTGTGAGTGTGCATGCAGAGGCCACAGGAGGGCATAGGGGTGTCTTCATTTACCACTCTCAGACTTATTCCTTTAGGCAGGGCCTCTCTCTGAAACCAGAGCTCACATTTTTCATGTAGGATGACAGGCAATAAGTTCCAGTAATCCTCCTGTCTCCACTCCCCACAGCACTGCAGTCCAGATTGTTATATGGTTGCTGGGATCTGAACTTAGGTTCTCATGGTTGTGCAGCAGCAAACACCCTTAGCCACCTTGAGTCATCTCTCCAGTCCCTGAGTGTGATATTTCTATAACTCATTTTAGAGTAAGATATATATACATATTTCTCCTATACCCCTAAAAATTAAATATTTGTTTGTTTGTTCATCTGGGGTGGGGGAGATGTGTGCACCATACTGTATACATCGAGTCAGAAGAAAACCTCCAGAAATTAATTCTTTCCCTCTGCTCTATGGATCCTGGGGATCAAACTCAGGTCCTCAAGCTTTCAAGACAAGCACGTTATAGACTGAGCTGTCTCCCTAGGCCCCCAATCAATTCTCTAGGTCTCTCCTGATCCAAATCCCAGAGTGTGTGCTGTGCCAGACTCTGAGTCTTTAGAGCTCTATACCCTGCAATTTAATGAGTGTTGTGTTCCTCGATTCTGAGGAGCCACGTCCCTGTGCTCAGCTCCACTGCTGTAAGGGGAGAGATAAGCCTGTGTGCAGTAATGTTTCCTGAACAGGGTATCAACAGCACAAAGGACGTGCTTTCTGAGGGCAACAGCCAGACAGGACGAGAACTGTGATCTCTCAGCAGACAGCACATGCAGCCAGAAAATGGTAGAACCAGCTTTCAGTTGGGGCAGCAAAAGAAGAAAATTTCAGGAGCCCACCCAGGGTAGCCCGTTGGAGTTCAGTTTCCCCTCATCTACAGACTGCCCCTGGATACATGCAGTTCAACAGAATCAAGCAAACTAAATCAAAGACAGATTAATAATCATTCGGCATTATTATTTAAACTTAAAAAATAATTTTTGTTTTGCTGGGGGGGAATAGTTTTAGCTATAGAAAACTCAAGCAGAAAGTAGAAATTACCCTCAAATATCCATTCCCTCTCCACCATATCCCAAATTTGCGCTATTATTGACACATCCTATGTTAGTGTAGTACATTTGTTCCAGTTATTATTAGTTAACACCATGACTTACGGTAGTATTTACTCTCTGTATTGTACATTCTATGGGTTTTGATAAATACCTAAGTTCATGCAGCCATCATATAGGACACTTTTACTGGCTTCAAGTTTTTCTGGGTATCACCAGTTTATCCTCTCCCTCCTCCCCAGTAAGCCCCAGTCAATCACTGTCTTCATACTTTCACCTCTTCCAGAATGTTCTATGGTTGAAAGTCACCCAGTATTTTGTCTTTTTAGGTTGGCATCTCTGACTTTGAGGCACACATTTCTTCCACCTTTGTGGCTTGATGGCTCACTCATTTAGTTTTTAATCGCTAGTATCCCATTAACTGGACATTTAACAGCTTAGTTGACCATTAACCTACTGAATGATACTTTGGTTGCTTTCACATTTGGAAAATTGTAGATAAAGCAACTATAAACATTTGTATACAAGCTCGTGTGTGTGTGTGTGTGTGTGTGTGTGTGTGTGTATTAGTTTTTGACTCACTCAGGTAAATAACAGTGATCACTAGGATTAGGTTTAATCATGGAAACAGGGCCAAATTGACTTCCTTGATATGTTGATAAGGTCTTAGCTTATTCTTCTTGCGATATGCAGGAGTGTAGTCTGTAAGTCATTTCTCAAATAGCGGTGTGTAAAGAAGAGGCGTGGATGGCATGCATGTCTGAGAATGTGTATCTTTTTATGGGCTTCAGAATGTAGAAATTGCAATAGCCACATGGAATGATGGTGTGTGTGTTTATGTGTTTGTATGTATGTAGGTGCTCTTGGCTACTTTGTGAGTTCTCCTTTTTCCTACCCTTTATCCCCCCTGGTTTCTCCCCTATATCAAGATAGGAGAGAAAGAAGGATGGAGGGGGGGGGGAGAGGAAGAGGGAGAGGGAGAGAGAGAGAGAGAGAGATCCCTAAATCCAATTTCTTTCCTTTTGTTCTTTGTTTTTGTTTTTGTTTTCCTTTGAGCACAACTATTAACAAACCACAGCCAACTACCCTGAATGGTCACTGACCACCAACCCTTCCTATCAGGGCTCTAGCATTTATATACCCTCTGAAATTTTCCCAGAATTCCAAATTCACACAACTGAAGAAACTATCTACAGCTGGCATAAACCACTCCTCTGTTAGAGCACAAAACAAATCATAGTCAGCTGCTGCAGACAGCCCAAAGCAGCCTCACATCCCCACACCTGGGATTAAAACAAAAGCACATTCTTATAACATTTCTATATTTTTTTTATAGAAACCAAAATTCCAGAATTGTCAATATATACATGCATGTACAATGTGTGTGTGCAGAGGCCAGAGAACAAACTCAGGTATTGTTCCTCAGGAGCTGTCCATCTGGCTCTTGAAAAAGAGTCTCTCCTTGGCCTGGAACTCACCAAGTGGGCTGGTCTTGCTGTCTAACCAGCCTCAGGCATCTGCCTGTCTTTGATTTCCAAGCACTGGGCTGATGGTGGTGATTTGAAAGAGAATAATCCCCATGGGCTTTTAAATTTGGATGCTTGGTCCCTAGTTAGTGGGACTGTTCTGAGAAGGATTAAGAGGTATGGCCTTATTAGAAGAGTTGCATCACTGCAGGTGACATACCCATGTCAAGCCCAGCCCCCATCTCTCTTTCTGCCTTTAACTTGTGGGTCAGATGGAAGCTCCCAGCTAGCTATGCCTTGGCATGCTTGCCTGCTTGCTACCATGTTCCCCACCATGATGGCCATAAGCAAGCCCCCTAATTAAATACTTCCTTTTATAAGTTGCTTTGGCCATGGTGTCTCTTCACAGCAATAGCACAGCAACCAAAACAGCCCCAAATGAAATGATCTTCAGTCACCAATCTCCTTCCTCCTTAAATGTTTGCAGACACCATTCTAGAGTTGTCTGGCATGTAGTGTTATTGAATCACAAATGAGCCACGCCCACTTTTCCTTTGTGTAGATGTTTGAGCTCATATACCTCTATGCTTCAAGGTTGATTCTCCACCAGTCATGACTCAGGAGCTGAGGATATGCCTGGATAAGGATGCCTTTGGATTCTGTTGCCTTTGGAGCATAATAAAACTTCTCAGGATGCATACTCCAGATTTTTAAACCACTGGCGCAATTTTCATGCATGCATCTTCAGTAATCCCTGTTCAAACATTCTGGTTTTCCTGGACAACTTAAATGCAATCCCTAGTTTTCCGTTTCCATCCTCTGACAGTCTTCATCACCCTTGTACCTGCTTTCTTTTCTGAAAAGTTTTTCACTATTTTGGTTTCTAAGGGTTAGTTTTCTTTACCATTGCCAATGTGAATTTTAACACAGATATTTGCTTGTTTTTTGTTTTGTTTTGTCTCTTAAGGTCCTTTTTGCTTATAGTTCAGTTTTAGAGCTCATATTTCTCTTACATTTCCCAAGTGAGGCTGTAATGTACTATTCTAATATTTTTCAGATTCCTCACATAAATAGTAGTTTATAATTACTCAGTCTTAAGAGATCCTACTCCGCAGTCTGTTTGGTTTCAGGTGGATCATAGAAGGACATGCATAGTTTACCCAGGTCCAGCTGGGTCCCATAAGCTGGATTTTCTATTATAGCGGTCATTAAGATGCCAGTTCCCAGCCTGCATTGCTGTCAGGATTGCTCCCATCTCTAGCTGTTCCTATGGGAGCCACATGCTACAGGGTGGAAGTTACATTGATAGTATTGCCCCTCCTTTCTGTTCTCACAGGATGCATGAGATGGGGATGGAGCATCCCAACCAGCTCAGTCAGGGAGAATGTGTCCTCAGCCTGAATGTCCCTCCTCCAAGTCCACCAGGATGACGCTTGGACCAACTTGCTCCTCAGACAGTTCCAGGCCTACCAACTTTCCTGATGTTTGAGCATAGGGTTAAAGGCACCTGATTCTCCCCTTGGTTTCTGGGAGGTGAAGAAAAATGACCAAAGCTGGGAGTGGCCACCATGTTCACCTCTTCCTGCTCCTATGACTTGAGAAACAGTCAGCCTTACCTCATTAATCAGATTGTATGACCTTTGAGATTTAGGAGAAACTCTCCTCCCAAGGTCCTACAGCACCAGGATGAGGGAACAGGAGACTTACTGAAGTCATGGCTGCACACCATTAATTCTTAGAAACGTTTGTGTTGGCAGAGCCATGACAATTCATTCAACATTTTCTTTGTTTTTCAATTTTTCTTTTGGTGTGTGTGTGTGTGTGTGTGTGTGTGTGTGTGTGTGCGCAGGTGTGTGTAAAGTTCGAAATTGATGACAGATGTCTTCCTGGGTTGCCCTTTGTGGTGGTTTGAATAGATTTGGCCCCCATAGACTCAAGTGTTTGAATATTTGGCCCATAAGGAGTGGCACTATTAGGAGGTGTGGCCTTGTTGGATGAAGTATGTTCCTGTGGGGGTGGGCTTTGAGGTCTATATGCTCAAGCTTAGCCCAGTGAGTAATTCTAGACCCTCCCCCTGGCTGTTTGTGGAAGACAGTGTCTTCCTAGCTGCCTTTGGGTCAGGACGTACAACTCTTGGCTTCTCAAAGACCACGTCTCCCTGTCACTGCCTTGCTTCCTGCCAGGATGATAATGGACTGAACCTCTGAACCTGTAAGCCAGCCCCAATGAAATGTTGTCCTTTATAAGAGTTGCCTTGGTCATGCTGTCTCTTCATGGCAATAAAACCCTAACTGTGACACCCTTCATCTTATTTTTTGAGGCAGGGTCTCTTATTAAACCTGGAGCTTGCTGACTCAGCTAGACTGGCTGGCCTCTCATCTCTGCCTTCCCAGTGCTGCAATTATAGGTACTCACTGCCATACCCAGCTTTAAAGAGATGCTGGGATTTGAACTCAGATCCTCATGCCTGTGTAGCAAGCACTTTGCCACTTAGACATCTTCCAGCCCTTCAACAGATGTTCGTGTGTGTGTGTGTGTGTGTGTGTGTGTGTGTGTGTGTGTGTGTGTGTGTATACCTTCATACCTTCACTGTGCAGCACACACAGGCTGGTATCTCTTTGGATGCTGAGAAATGCCTTAACAAATACCATTTAGGATGGTACAGCCTTAAAGACATTGTTGTGGCTTCTCTGAGTACCCAGAGGCCTTTGACAATGAGGACAGGCTGCTGGGAGGGAGAAGATGGCTACCTCTGAGATCAAGCAGCCACGAGGATCAGGCAGAACTGCACAAACTCCAATGAATTAAGAGTGTAAATTGAGCAGATCGACTTGGCTTGTGCACTACAATAAAGATCTGCAAACACTCGGCTCCGTATTGAACCTGAGGCAGGGTGATTAATTCATTATTCACTTCCTCGGCTGGAAGTGAAAGTGTGTACACCCGGGGCCCAGCACAGATGAGCATGGTCATAAATCACGCTATTTAGAAGTCTAGCGATGAGAAAATCAGCTGGCTGCAGGGGGGTGTTCTGTAGGCAGCAATGGAGGCTACAGAGCCAAAGCAGGCCAGTTCACTCTCTGGAAACATCCCAATTGGCCAGGCATTTGGCTTCCCAGCCAAGGCAGCCAGCCTCTCTGCTACCCGCCTTGGCGCTTCCTGGCCTTACCACAAGCAAACAAACTCTATTACACCCAGCAGAAGTGTGCTGTGACCTGAGATGGCCTATCTCAGTAGACGGAGTCCCAGGAATAGTATTATAACCCCCAAGGGGCTGCTATGGTCTACGGTAAACTAGTACCTACCCCTCTCCTGGAGTTGTTCTGGGTTTCAGGTCTTTCTGGCCAGGCTCAAGTGGCTCAGAGTCCTTCAGTTAGGGTCCCTGGCTGTCGCCAGGTGCCAATCCTGAGTCACTGTCTGTACCCTCCAATATCTGCTGCCTTCATACAAGAGTCTTTTGGAAGATGTGAATTTTATTTAGAATGTAACAATGACAAAGGGTCTTTTTGCACATACTGTCTAATTGAATCTTCATGACAGTGAAAGGAATTTTTATCTACAGTTTACAGCAGAGGAAACCTGCTCTGTAAAATGGCCTGCTAGAATGCAGCCTTCAGTTGGTCTGTCTGCAAAGCCTGAGTTTCTAATGTTTGTGACAGACTATCCCGCTTATCCAGAACATTGTGGTATTTGCTAAACTGCTACAGATGTATTTCAGGGCCTGCCAGACTTAGACTATCTTCCCTGGAGCCAGGGTGAGTCCCAAGAGACTGGCCAGAGCTTTACTTGCTACCAAATTTAGCAAGAAAAAATAAAAAATGAAGTAAAATAAATGACTAAAGGCATTAGCCACACTGTTTCGCTTTCTCCTCCCGAGCAGAATAGCTCTCCTTAAAAAGGACGAAGCATCCGGACTCCTCTCATTCCTCTTCCCATGACAGCCGCTGTGGGCTGCATGCAATCTGTCTATAACTTTCTTTGCCTCACTTGGATGCCCCAAGAAATGCAGCTCTCTTAAATCTACTTAGGGAGCAAAGGAGCAAATAGAATTCTTTAACAAGAAGGATTAGTGGATGATACTCATTCTCCTCTGTCACAGGAAAGAGCCTGTGACTCAACCTACCTGTCTCAAGAACAGACATAATCTTCTAAGACCACCCCTTCTGCTAAGCAGCAAAAGGATGCTTGCGACCAGAGCTGAAGGTCTCAGCTTCAGGCGGGGATTCTACTGTATGCCTCACTTAGTCACAATTGAGTTTGTGTTGATCAGGCCCCAAGTGAACTTCCCCAGGACAGCCAGTCTGGTTGTCCTCACACATGGATTGCATTGACATTATGGCTAAGAAGGAGGACTGGGCAATGGGCTGTTGTTTACACAAAATCTTATCCTGGAGAGAGGGGAGTGACCTGAATGGATTACCAGGTAGACTCCACATTAAGCAGGCAACCGAAGAAGGCCACTAGAGAGATAGATGTAGGGTTTTGGCAGCCATGTTTTTCTGTCCACTTGTAGAATATGTCTACTCAGAGTGCCCATAGCAGGGTGGGGCTGCTCCAAGTGAGCAGGCACATGGGCACAGGCTCCTGGGTGGTGCCTGCCAGTCTCCATGATTGGCATGGGATGTGAGTGGAGGCTCTGAGGACTGAGGAAAACCTGGAGAAGATTGCATTTGGCTTAATATAAACATCCAGATATAAATACATATCCAGATATAAACATCCCCAATGATCAGAATTCAGGACATGGTGTCTGGAAGCAGCGAGTTGTAGCTTCCTTACCGCATATGAATCTGCGAACATAACTTACCGAATTTTCTAAACAGGTACAGCCCAAATACCTAAACCAAGTACCCATAAAACTACATTGTGCCAAGAAATATGTGGAACTGAATTGCAAACCAGAGTAGAAATATGCTCATTGGAGTATGTGTGAGTGTGTGTGTGTATGTGTGAGTGTGTGCGTTTGTGTGTGTAAGTGTGTGAGTGTGTGTTTGAGTGGATGCATGATGGAATAAAGTCTTTTAAATAACAATTGGGAGCAGGAGATTGCTTGGTCAGTCAAATGTTTGCCTTGGAAGCATGGGAATGTGAATTTGATCCCTGGAACCCATGTTTAAAAAATCCAGACTTGGGGGTTCACACTTTGTAATTCTGGTGTTTGGGAGATAGAGACAGGAAGAGCCCTGGGGCTTGCTGGTCAGAAAGCCTAGCCTCATGAAGCTACTGGAAGATCTTGTGTCAAAAAAAAAAAAAAAAAAGTAGGTGGCACCTGAGATCATCTTCTGGGCTATACACAAATGTATGTTACATGAACACGTGCACTCACACATGTGTACAATAATCACTCCTATTCATTCACATTAGTAAAGATCACAGGACTTTAGAGGACAGCTCTTTTGTACACTGGCTATATCCTGGATCATGAAGCAGCATATGCCCAACTTAAGCCAATTCCCTATGGCTTCTCCCTCGTCAGTCCACACCCCCTGGGTGAGAACTGTACTAATTTGTTTGCTGAACATTAATTTGGCACTGCCTTTGAACTTCACATAACTGAAACCAGACCTATGCATTCTCTGGCTTTTTTTGCTTGGTGTAATGTGAGATTAACGCATGCTGCTGATGGTATCAGCATGAGTTCCGTTCTACCACCGAGTGGTCAGCTCACAGTGTGAAGACGGACAAATGTGTCGACCCACTCACCTGCTGACAGACATTTGTTTCCTTTCTAGTGTTTGGTTGTTAAGAATAAAACTGGATGTCACCTCTTTGTTTGTTCCTGTTACAGAAGCCTTTGTATAAAAACACACTTGTTTCTCTATGTTCAATATGATTTTGTTAGAAACTGCGAGGCAATATGCAATAAACTTAAAAATAACTTATAGAAATGTGAATTAAAGGGAGACAGGAGTAAAGTTGCATAATAACTCATACATTGTAAGATTTCTTTTTTTAAAGATTTTCTTTATATATGCATATGAGTGTTTGATTATATGTATTTATGTATGTATGTATGTATGCATGTATACCACATATGTACCTTGTGCCTTCAGAGACCAAAAGAACTGGAGTTACAGATGATTTGAGCCACCATGTGGGTCCCAGGAACTCAATCCAGTCCTCTGCAAGAACAGCCAGTGCTCTAGCCCTGAATTCACACCCACACACCCACACACACACCCACACACACCTGCCCCCCCAACATGGACACAAACACACACACTATATATATATGCACATAATTTTTATTTCTTATTCTGTAAACATGTGTGATTTATGTGTGGGTGTGCGCACAGATTGCCTGTAGAGGCCAGAGTTGCCAGGTCATAGTGGCAGTCACTGTTGGCTGTGAGTTGCCCTACATGGGTGTGAGCTGTCCTACATGGGTGTGAGCTGTCTTACATGGGTGTGAGCTGTCCTACATGGGTGTGAGCTGCCCTACATGGGTGTGAGCTGTCCTACATGGGTGTGAGCTGTCCTACATGGGTGTGAGCTGCCCTACATGGGTGTGAGCTGCCCTACATGGGTGTGAGCTGCCCTACATGGGTGTTGGGAATCAAGCTTGGCTCCTTTGCAAGAGTAACATATGCTTTAACCACTGAATCATCTCCCAGCACCTCACCCCCTCCATATATTTTTTTAAAAATAGGTCAATTAGGAAGAATCAAACATCTAAAAATACTTATGAAGATAAAAGTAATTTTATTCTATATAAAATTTAACGACATACTCTTGAGATATATGTTTTCAGTATCTAGGAACTTTAAGCAAATTCACATTAGGTAAATAGCTTAGACAAAGGCTCTGTGTAGTCTTGTTAGGCATACCCAAGCCCACCTAGTACTAATACAATTCAGTTTTTAAACAATGCAGACTTGATGTTCCTTCCTAGGAGATTGCTACCAGGAGGAAGTACATGTGTTTATGCACAGAGATAGATGGAATTTGGATGCAGGGACAAGTGCCACTTGGTACAGAGCTCTAGGGAGACCAATGATGGGCCAGGAACTAGCATGGTGCTGAGGCATTAAACCCTGCTGGAACCACAGCAGGGGCCTCTGCAGAGGTGTGGGTGCAGGAGTCAGAGCCTGGGAGCCCAAGTGATTCACAGGATTTGGCCCAGCAAGGAGCTGGTGTGCCCTTACAGTGCGTGAGGAATTGGGACAGACTTGGAGTTCAGTGACTGTGAGCCAAGGACCATGTGACCAGAGAGCCACCTTGTCAGTGGGCTAAGCAAGTTAAAACAAACCATAGGAACCACAGCTTCCATCAGCTCAGAGCCACTGTCCCGGGTGCAGAAATTTCCATTTTCAATGTCAAAATGTGTCCACATACAGGATCACAAGTTAGACAGAAAAGAATTATAGTCATTCAAATGTGCTCACCATCTCTTCTGTCTCTGTATCTTGCATACATTTGATAAAACCAGCTCCTTGTCACCTTCCAAGTTATTCATTAAAAAAAAAAAAAAAGGTGACTCTAGATACTGACAGTGAGCTGTGCATTTCACAGAAGCTAAGAGGATGTTTCATAAGAAAGGAATGATAAACACTTGAGATGTCTTGCTCTGGTTTTGTAAAAGGTACTTCATAAATAAATGCAACCTTTTTATGGGATCATTGGAAAATATAATTATTAACTTGGACAGAATCTGAACAAAGTCCATGGAGTGCCGCCAGACTCTCTTCCAGGGTGAAAAGACACTGTGAGAACCCTATCAAGGGGTTATAAATTCACCTCCTGCCCCTGCAGGAGGAGAAAAGACCACACAGATATCAAGATGTAGGGCTTATGAATGTCCCTTTATCCACTAACCTGGGGACAGAGACAGCGTGAGACACACAGAGAGAGTGAGACAGAGACACAGAGAGAAAGTGAGAGAGACAGACACACACACACACAGGAACAGACAGAGAGAAAGACAGAGGTAGAGAGACTGAAACTTGCTTTCTATGTCCCAGTCTCTGTTTTTCTGTTCCCCTCTCTATTTCTCATACACACACACAGGAGACAGAGATAGACAGAGACTGACAGACACACAGAGACAGAGAGGCAGACAGGCAGAGAGACAGAGAAACAGAAAATCCATTCTCTGTGTCTCAGTCTGTCTCTTTGTGTGTGTGTGTGTGTGTGTGTGTGTGTGTGTGTGTGTGTGTCTAC
>NW_022196906.1:53500955-53531608 GCF_008632895.1 Mastomys coucha | reverse complement strand
AGAGAGAGAGAGAGAGAGAGAGAGAGAGAGAGAGAGAAAGGAGACATGAGCTAGACAGGTTCCTACTGAGTCTATACTAGTTCCTGGCAAACACTGCTTTCTTGCTGAAGAACTCAGAGGTCCATCTGTTCAGTAATCTCTTCTAGATTTTGTTTGGCACAGGCCACATTCATCAATCAGACTGTGAATTTCATTTATTAACTCTGATTAAAAATCAGTCTTTTATGTATGTGGTGTGTGTGTGTGTGTGTGTGTGTGTGTGTGTGTGTGTGTGTGTGTGTGTGTGACTATGTGCATGCACATAAATGTGGAGGGCAGAGGTCCTCCTTTGGGGCTGCTCCTTAGAAGCCACCCACCTTGCATTTATGAGACAGGGTCCCACATCAGCTACAATAGCTTGGCTGCTTCCTAGGGAGTCCCAGAGATCTGCCTGTGCCTGTCTCCAAATCACCAGCTACCACAGGCCACCACAAACAGAGCCACCGCACATGGCTTCTTACGTGGGTGTGGAGATTGAACTCAGATTCTCATGATTGCAAGATGAGTATTTCACGGACTGAGCCATTTCCACAGCCCTAGGCCAACATTTTTTATGGATGTCCTTTCTGTGACATCTGTCTGGTTTTCTGGGTTATTTTAAGGTTTTCTGGGACCCTTGCTTTCCTCTTGGCAGTCAGCTCCCCAGACAGGGCCAGCTAAGTCATTTAAACACAGAGGGCAATGTACTGCATGGAAGTGTAGACCTGCAGGGATCTGGGTAGAGAGCAGTGGGTGACAATTTATCAGTCTTGTGACATTTTGGTCATAACATTCGTGATAAATAAAAAGTTCTACATTCTCTTTAAGACACCAATACAGTCTTGGTTTAGACTGGAATTTCACTACCATATAACAAGAAATCTGGAAGTCTATTTAAAGTTAAATCTTTCTCATCTGCCCGGGCTTGCTGCCAGCAGGGAGTGTCTAGCAGGGACTAGCATGCATCTGGCTTCTGTTCTTGTAAACCTGGAACTCTGACTCCTCCTGGGGTGGGCTGTGCTGGAGGCTGGGAGCAGGAATCCTTTGACAGGTACTTCTGTAGAAGGACTCTCCACTCGCTGGGCTTCACATGTGCGGTAAGCCTTCTCAGTCTTTTTACCTCTTCCGGACAAGTATGGGAGCCCATCAACCAGGTCCGAGACCATTCATCCACATGGCTGCTCTCTTTAAAGCTGTGCCCTATCTCTCCACAAAGCCTCAGGTCCCCATTCTCTTCAGAGGACTCGTTCCCCCTGAGCCCTCTCCCATCTCCACCCCTTTGACCCTTATGGCCTTGTACTTTGAAGGGGCTTAGCGGTATTTGAAACCAGTTCAAAGACACCTCTGAAATACCTGAACAGTGGCCACAGAAAGAATATTACTTTTCTTTTCCCCTGGCAGCCAAGAGGAAGGCAGAGTTCCATCTGTGTTCATCTGATGGAGCTTTCCGCTACCTGATGTAATCTTGACGTTCGACTATCATCGTCATCGTCGTCGTCGTCGTCGTCGTCGTCGTCGTCGTTGTCATGTGTGTATGTGTGCATGTGTGTGCATATGTGTGCATGCCATGGCACACATGTAGAGGTCAGAGGGCAGCTTGCAGTGGTTGGTTTTCTCCTTTCACCACGTGGGTCCAGCAACAGAACTCAGGTTGTCAGGGCTGGCTGTAGGCTACTTTATGCACTGGGCCAATTCACTGCTCCGAGCTTAATGGTCTTTCTTTTTGTCAGAAAGGCACACAAAAACAGTTTAAAATGTTTGTTTTCTCATTCCACATTGCATGTTTTTCTCAAGGACAGTTTTCCTTCTATTTGAAACACACACTATAAAGAACAACAACCACTAGGGAATTAATTTAAACCATAGTATAATAGTACATAGATTTCAATATTCACCTTATAATTTCTTTTCATGTGTATGATGTGTGTGCAAGTTCATATGTCTGTGGGTACACGTGTGTGCATATGGAAGCCCAGTTTTTCTCCATCTTAGTCACTAAAGCAGTGTCTCTCACTTAAACCCAAAGCTCACTAATATGGCTAGTGGCCCTAGCCAGCTTGGTTTGGCTATCACCTGTCTCTACATTCTGAGCATTAGAATTCCAGTCAGGCTCCCATGCTTACCTGGCATCTAAGTTGATTCTAGGGACCCAAACTGCACACTTGTATGGCAAGTACGCTAACCACTGGGCAATTTTCCCTGCCCTTATTACTATTGTTTTCTATGGTAAAATCAAATAAGATTGGCAGAAGATTGGGATACATATAATGAAATGTTATTCAGACTTTTAGCAAGTAGAAAAATTTGCAATACAAAATAATGTAGTAAAATAGCAATTGCTATATTTTAAAAAATGGAATTTATACCAAACAAGAACTGCCCATGACTAGCAAAGACTACAAAAGAAAAAAAAAACACTAGTTACAAACATGCAAGGAGCTGATGTGTTTCTTTTTAGTATTTTACTTGGGAACCTATATACACTCATCTCACAGAAATGAAATAATGGTGCATACACAGTTCTGAATCCAGATTCTTCCCTTTTTTAATCACTGAGTTTATGTGTGTAAATCTATGTGTGTTTGGGAGGGTGCGTGCTGTGTATGTATGTGTATGTGTGTGTCCATGTGGAGACCAAAGGACAACCTTAAAGTGCTGTTCTTTGGAGCTGGCCACCATGCATTTTTTCACTGCATGCACGTGTGTGTGTGTGTGTGTGTGCATGATGTGTGTGAGCTTGTGTGTGAACCTGTATACATGCAGAGACCAGAGAAAGATACTGAGTGTCCTTTTCTGTCATCCTTGGCCTGATTCTTTTGAGATAAGGTCTCTCAGCAAACCCTAGGGACCCTCCTGTTTCTGTCTCCAGGGATTACAGAGGTCCACATCCACATTCTATGTGAGTGCTGTGGGTACATCCAGACCCTGAGGCTTATTCAACTGACCTTGCCCACTGAGCCACCCCCCTCCCCCACCTTATTTTTTGGAGATAGGCTCTTTGGGTTGAAGTTTGCGGAGTAAACTAGGCAGGTTAACCAGTGAGCTTCAGGGATCTGCCTGCTCCACATCCCCAGTATTGGGATTAAAATTATTTACCACCACGCCTGGCTCTCCCACACACCCCAGTTCCTCAACCCCATGGTTCTGGGGGATGGAACTCATATTTGTGTAGCAAATCCTTTTCTGACTGAGCCATTTCCCTTGCCCCTAGATATTAATTTTTAAAATTGAAAATAGATTCTTTTCTCATATACTATATCCTGATTATAGTTCCCCTCCCTCTACTCCTCCCAGTTCCTCCCATCTTCCCTCCCTTCTGGATCCACTCTTTTCTGACTCTCATTAGAAAAGAACAGGGTTCCAAGAGGTAACAACCACACAGGACAAAATAAAATATAGTAAGATGAAGTAAAAGTTGTCATATGGAAGTCAGACATGGCAAGCCACCGAGAGGGAAAAAAAAAAGAGTCAGAGACGCACTTGTCCTCATAGTCAGGAGTCCCTTAAAAAGAACATGGAAGGCCATGTGGATGTCCTGGGGTCTGGGTTGACCCCAGGAACCACGTGGACGTCCGTGATCTGAGCTGTCTCCGACTGTGCAGGGCGGAGAAGCTTCTTTTGCAGTGATGTCAATTACTGCAGACTCTCACAGCTGAGAAAGTGAAACATGGAAGAATGCTATGACAACAGCTCCCTGCCCCACCCCCCTAGGAAGTCTAGAGAGGAAGACATTGAAGAAACTCTTTAAGGATGTGATGGGATCCTGAAGTGTAGCTCTTCACTGCTGATGGCGTTGGCTGGGTGGGGATAGCGAAGGACTCAATGTTCTCTGAGGGGATGGCCACTGGGAGTCTGACCATGCTCCAGTGAGGATATGAGCAAACAGAGATTGAACTTGACTTCCCTTTCCTTCCCTCTCCCCCTCTCCCCTCCCCTTCCCTCCCCTTTCCTTCCTCTTTCCTTCCCCTCCCCTTTCCTTCCCTCCCCTTCCCTCCCCTTCTTTCCCCTCCCCTTCCTTCCCTCCCCTTCCCTTTCCTTTCCTCCCCTCCCCTCCTTTCATTTCCCTCCCCTCCCCTCCTTTTTCTTTTCCTTTCTTTTCTTTCTTTGGAGGAGGTCTCAAGGGAGTGGGTATGAACCGGGGAAGACTGGGAATGTGATCTGGGTGCTTTATGTGAAACACCCAAGTAATCAATAAAAATATGTTAGGGAAAATACTAAGCTAAAAGCTATACTATCTATGCAGAGGCCTGGTGTAGACCTGTGCAGGCTCTGTGCTTGCCTCTTCAGTCTCTGTCAACTCACATGGGCCTTTCTTAGTTGATTCAGAGGGTCTTGTTCTCCTGGTATCCCCTAGCCCCTCTGACTGGTACAGTCTTTCTGCCTCCTCAACCTCAGAATTCCCTGAGCTCTCAGGGGAGGGGTTTGATGGAGACCTCCAATTTAGATTCTTTCTTCACATAATGTCTGGCTGTAGGTCTCCTCATCTGTTTCTGTATGCTGCTGGAGGAAGTCTCTCTGATGACACCTGGATAAAGAACCAATCTATGAATACAGAGGCTAATTCTTAAACTTGCTTCACTGTGAATAATCCCCATCACTAGTTAAATCCTTTAAAAAGCATTTCAGTGTCTCCATATTGGGCCAATGTAGGGCACACCATGATTTAGCTTATCTCTTCCCTTGTTATTAAACTTTGAGGTTGCTTCTAATTTTTTTTTTGACCATTTTGTGGAGTATCATTATGTAACTATTACCCATAAAGCTCTGTTTGAATTTTGAGTGTGAACTTTTGAAAGGCTATCAACACAAATGGCTACATTACTTTTCTATAAAGGTCTAGCACAGGTCAAACTCATTAGTCTAAAGCCCCATTCCCACACCTGAGCTTCCCCAGACACCCAGAGCCTTTATTCAGGTTGCCAGTGTCATCCTCTACTTTGGGCAATGTCAGAGACCTAATGGGGGGTGGGGGGGGACCCGGGTTTTGACTACGGAGACCATAATCTCAAAGCTGGGTATCCATTTCAAGGGAGGAGAAGGAAGTAATGTGTATAATCATGTTTGCACAGCCAGGCTTCTCCCAGAAGGGCAGCTGCATTCTCTGCTGGTCCAGTCTGTGTTTGGTTCATTGTCTGGCAAGACAGCCCCGCTTTTGCCATAAAGCACACAGCAGGGCAGGGCGGCTTTGTTTACTCTCTGTCACAGCCCAGTCACTTCCCTGCACACTCCGAGTCAGAGCATCCTCTAGGCATCTTGAGCAACACCTGGTAATCACATCCCTAGGTGGGTTTGTTTGGCATCTATTCAGGTTAGATTGTCCTACTTTTTCTCGAAGGCGATGATTTTCATCCATATTGTGTCCCAGATCCCAAGACAGCATTACACCCCACACAGGACCCATCTTACTATACTTTTATCATAGGAAATAAGACAGAGACTTGAAGGCATGTTTTAATGGACTTATTTTAATGGCTTTTTTCCCCCTCATTTTGAAAATGGGACATGTTTACAGAAGAAAATGTAGAAAATCCAGGAAAGCAGGGAGGGCTGACTGTCGAGTGGCTAGTGTGGACGGTGGTCTGCTCGGCAGATGGGGAGTTTGCCACATCTCAGTGGATGTCTGTGTGGGGTCAGCTGGGATTGTGTTCAGCCCAGCAGGTGTCAGGAGACTCAGAATAGAGATGGAGGACTAGTGAGAACTCACCCACTTGACACTATCTAAGTTCTAGGGAGAAGGGTAGGAAGAGTTCTGAACCTACTATGAGGAAAACCATTACATGGAGTAGGGGGTACTTGACCCAGAAATAGACTTCATTTTGTAAAAAAGTGAAGAACATTGGTGCTATTTGAATATTAAATATCCCTGTCTTAGTCAGGGTTTCTATTCCTGCACAAACATCATGACCAAGAAGCAAGTTGGGGAGGAAAGGGTTTATTTAGCTTACGTCTACATTGCTGTTGATCACCAGAGGAAGTCAGGACTGGAACTCAAGCAGGTCAGGAAGCAGGAGCTGATGCAGAGGCCAGAGGGATGTTACTTACTGGCTTGCTTCCCCTGGCTTGCTCAGCCTGCTCTCTTATAGAACCCAAGACTTCCAGCCCAGGGATGGCACCACCCACAAGGGGCCCTACCCCCTTGATCACTAATTGAGAAGATGCCCCACAGCTGGATCTCATGGAGACACTTCCCCAACTGAAGCTCCCTTCTCTGTGATAACTCCAGCCTGTATCAAGTTGACACAAAAACAGCCAGTACAGTCCCCCATAGGCAATTGTGTTTGAACCCTTGGTCCTTAGATGGAGGTACTTTGGGGGAGGTTAGAAGACCTTGAGAAGTAGGGTGTTGCTGGAGGAAGTGGGTCACTGAAGGGTTGATTAGAGGTTTATACTCCAGCTCCATTTCTTCCTCTCTCTCTGCTCCCTCACTGCAGCTGACCTCAGTACCACACCTTTCCCACCATGATGGCATGCATTCCCAGAACTATAAATCAGACTGAGCCCTTTCCTCCTTAACTTGCTTCCTGTCTGGTCTTTTGTCACAACAGTGAGATAAGTAACTGATACAAATGAAGTCTAATTTGTGTTGTTTTTCCAGCCCCTGTGGCTTCTGATCCTCAACTTCAAGTGGTGTTGAACCTCTGTACCAATGGATCAGCTAGGCTCTTTTTTGTGTGTGGAAGAGGACCATATAGAGTGTAGGGGTAGACTTCAAGGATCCAGAGAGAGGCCTAAGCAATGGACTCTCTGTAGCAACCAACCCTCCAAATAGTCTTGGAGAGAAAAGACACTGTATGCTGGGCTCAGAGCCTGTTCTAAGGGAAGGCTGGAGAAAGCCTCTCTTGTCATGGCGTAACTCCGCCATTGGTCCTCGGTAATAAGGATTTCCCCCCTCACTTCTCCTTGATGGGACCTGGAGGTTAAAACTCACAAAGCAGCAGAAATACATAAAAATCACAAAACCAACCAAGCAAAACCAAAGAAGGCCATGACTCTCCACATGAATGAACCAAAAGAAAAGGATTCTGGTCTCCCTAAGATGAGAGAGCAGGACCTAGTTCTCTCCATGACCCTGACAGATACCTGTCGAGTTCTTTCTGTCAAGACAAGAAAGCTTCAGGTGGGTCACTGGGGCAGCTCTGGAATTCCCAACAACTCTGAACTTGTGTTCCTGTATTATCATTGCAGTGACATCAACAGTGACAGAGAATCTGAACCATCTAGAATGCGGAGCAACAGGGCAGCACTTAAAACAGATTAAGGTTTGTTTATACCCAGGAACACTGCACAGTAATTACAAAACACAAAAGCTTGTAGAAATTAAGTGCATATGATTCTGTCTAGATTTTAAGTTAAAAAGACTTAAACAAAATGTGGGGCACAATGTTATTTTTAAATACAATGACATCTATTTAGATCTATTGTGTAGAAAAATCTCTGATGTGATGACAACACATTTATTTTTCTTTTTTTATGTTTTTTTATGTGTTTAAAGTAATTATGACATAGATGTATTGCTTTAATATTTTTTTAAGTATAAGCTTGCAAATGAAAATGTTGTTAAATCCTGTTGAGGCATCCTGGCTGGGATTCTCCTATCTCTGCCTCTCCAGCACTGAACTTAACAAGCACATGCCACCATGCCCAACATCTTTATGTGAACTCTGGGAAACAAATCCAGGTCCTCATGCTCTGCAAGGGACATATGATTATGCTTATATATAAGTTAAAAGGCTTAAAAAAAGTGTTTGGACACCATGTTGTTTCCAAATAAAATGACATCCATTTAGACACATTGCACAAAACATTTCGACTTAGATGACAGCAACCACCATTTTCCCTTTTTATAATTTCTACATGTTGCATACTGAACCGACTCCCCAGTCCCCCAAAGCAGTATCTGCTATTCCTGCTAGATCACTGTTTCCAACATGCAAAGGCTCAGGGTCCCTCTGGTACTCATAAAAATATAACAGCTTTTCTATGGTGACATGGAACAGACACACCACAGCTCCGGAGCCATGGAGTTGGGAGAAGGTGACACTCTGCCACTCTTATGATTCTGACCTTCAGGAGCCTGAGGTCAGCACAGCATGAGAAACCAAGAGAGGTGGAAATACAGCTGAAAGAGGGCTGGCCAAGGCCAGAAGGTTTCAGAGTCAGAATGACATCAGAGCCACAAGCAACAGGGAAGGAGAAGTGAAGAGCAAAGTGTGGGTTGAGGGGAGCTGCCTGCTGGAGGTGAAGCCCCCTTTGCCTCCTTGTCAGGGATACAGAGCCTACTGCAAAACTATTTCTACAACTGGCCTTAAAGGCTTAAGGCATTACTAGGGGTGGTGGCTCTGACAGAACAGCTTCAAGCTGCTTCTCTGCCTAGATAGAGGTCTCTTAATTACTTGGTATCTTTTGTGTATGTGTGTGTGTGTGTGTGTGTGTGTGTGTGTGTGTGTGTGTGTATGTGGCAGGAATGAGGGTAGGGTGGACAGAGTCTTTCTATGTAGCTCAGGCAGGACTTGAACTTTCAATCTTCCTGGGGTGGGTCTTGCTCAGCAGTCCATGATGGCTTTGAATTCACCGCATAACCCAGACTGACTTCAAACATGTCATCCTCCTGTCTCCACCTCGAACGTGCTAGAACTCCACAGGCATGCAGCAGCATGTCCATCCTCAGCATCTTTTCAAGTCACCCCTTTTCTGTTTCAAACAAGGCAGATTGGTTTCTGCAGCTTGCTCACCCAGAGCTCTGGCTGATTAGCATATATAATACACACTATTTTGCATATATTAAATTGGCACAGAGAAAACCATATTAACAATTACATTTAACAATGAAGTTGCTGGAGAGGAGAGGAAGAAGGGGCACACAAAAACAGGAATGTGTGCCGAGATGAAGTCTCGTTCCAGATTCGCATATTCAGTGTGCTCAAATACCCTCTCTCATACCTGGGTGAGAAGGACATTTCCCAGGGCTTTGGACAAAGCCACGTGCTTTTCAGAACATCTCAGGAGACACTATTGAGGGGCCAGGAATGGTTAAGTAGTCTTTTACCAATGGACTTCCGACCACCTGCATTAGAATCAACTACAAGTTTGTTTAAAAATTCATGTTCCTGGATTCCACAGCAGACCTCCCGAGTCAGATGGTCGCCTGGAGTGAAGAAGCCCAGCCATAGCCACAGGACTGGTACTAAATACCTGGAGCCCAGAGTAAGCACAGAACTGCTTGGCACCTGTCCCAGGCTGGTGCTGTGGGTCCCATCTTTTCAAAGCCTGCTTTTAAAGCCTTTCTTGGCTGCTTTTGCCCAACAGTTCCACTTCCTGGAACCTATCCTAAGGACATAACCACATGATGTGAAAGGATACATGAAAGAAAAATGTTCATTATAACTCTTGTTTTATATTAATGAAACATTTGGAAAGAACTCAGATCTCAATCAATAGTAAGATAGTTAGGATAAATGTGATATGTCCCTATGATGGACAGCTACACAAGCTACATAACTGTGAGATTGATGTCTGTGCACAAAATTAAAAATGTATCTACAATATATTGTGCTTCGTGGGGGAAGGGAACAGATGGCAAAAGAGTAGAGATATTTCCTATGTGACAGGTGGCACTCACATGCATGCATAACTGTGTGGCATGTATCATCTTGGGGACACTGTTGTTCACCCAAGAATACAGATCTATATACCATTGTGGAGAATGTTGAATCTACTCTCTCTTTTATACACACACACTCACACACACACACAAATAAAAACAAAAAGAATCATGTTGGTGGCAAACATGTGCAGACCTTGTTGTAGTTATATTCTCTGAATAGTACGTTATGACAACTATTTATATAGTATTAGGTATTGTCTTAGTTAGGGTTACTATTGCTGTGATTAAAGCAATGACCAAAGCAACTTGAGGAAAGGGTTTGTTTAGCTTACACTCCGAAATTGTATTCATTATTGAGGGAAATCAGGAAAGACACTCAAACAGGGTAGGAACCTGAGAGCAGGAGCTGATTCAGAGGACATGGAGGGGTGCTGCTTACTGGCTTGCTCCCTATGGTTTTCTCAGCCTGCTTTCTTATAGAATCCAGGACCAACAATGGTCTGGATCCTCCCAAAACAATCACTAATTAAGAAAATACCTCACAGGCTTCCCTACAGCTGGATCTTATGAAGACATTTTTTCAGTTGAGGCTCCCTCCTCTCTGACTACTCTAGCTTGTGTCAAGTTGACAGAAACTAGCCAGTAGAGAATCATAAGTAATCTAGAGATGTTTGAAAGTATACAGGAGGATGTGCACAGGTTATGCAAATGCTACACCATTTTATATAAAGGACTACACATCTATAGGTTTTGCTGTCTTTGGGCATCTCAGAACCAGCTTCCTCGGGGGGTGTAGAAAGCTCTCAGTGTACCTGTCATCCAGCTCCAGTAATTATCAAGGCTGTTGCTGAATGTATAGCTCAGTTGGTAGCCTGCTAGCCTTGAATGCACAAAGGCCAGACCCAAGTTCAGCCTCCACCAAGCACCACATAAATCAGGTATAATGATGCATGCCTACAATCCCAGCAATCAGGAAATGGAGGCAGGGGGAACCAAAAACTCAAGGTCATCTTAAGCTACATTCCTAGTTCAAGACTAGACTGAACTATATAAGATTCTGTCTCTAAATGAATGAATGAGAAAAAAAATCAAGACCGATTTTATTCCATCATATCTTTAACTTTATATTTTTTTTTCAACCTGGAGTATTTGGGAGCAAAAACTCTTTCTAATCGTTTGGTTTCATAGTTAGTTTGGATATCGATTCAAATGAAGGATGATATAAACCTCTTTAATGTTTCTTAAGTCTCTTAATTGGCAGATTTCCTCACCATGTATTTGTTTTTCTCTTGTTATTTTTTGGTTGAAAAAATTCTATAAAGCTTCTCTGTCTAGTACAGCAGCCACATTTGACAATAGTACAAATGCTGGAAGAAATCAGAAAACAAGCCCATATACAACAGGCTTAGGACTAGATAAATATAGAAGACTGGGGACTGTCAGTAAAGTGCCTAATGCTCTAGCATAAAGACATGAGTTAAATCCCTAGAATCCATACCAAAAACCTGGGCATGGCTTAAGGAAGTGTCTTCTAAGCCTAGCACTGAAGAGGTGGAGATATGAATCTAGACAGATCCCAGGGCTTGCTGGCCAGCCAGCCTAGCCTGGCTTAACCAGTGAGCCTCAGTCAGGTCTTAGTGAGAGACTGTGTCTCCTAACCAAGGTGGATCATGCCTGAGGACTGAGATTTAAGTTGATTCAAGCCATTACATACATGATTCTGATGAAAAATATAGCATTTAATTAGGGTTTGTTTCAAGTGCAAACTAATAAAAATAAACAAATCTTTTTAAAAAATGGAGCTGGAGAGATAGCTTAGTGGTTAAAAGCACCGATTACTCTTTCTGGGGACCCAGGTT
This sequence comes from Mastomys coucha, assembly GCF_008632895.1. NCBI lineage: Eukaryota > Metazoa > Chordata > Mammalia > Rodentia > Muridae > Mastomys > Mastomys coucha. The sequence goes on along the minus strand of NW_022196906.1, from coordinate 53,520,127 downwards.
TGATTCTCAGCATCACATGGCAGCTCCAATCTGCTCTAACTCCACTTCCAGAGGATCCAGTGTCTTCTTCTGACCTCCTTGGGTACAAGGCATATATATAGTTCACAGTTATACATGCAGGCAAATGCCTATACACATAAAATACAATAATAAATTAAAATAAACAAACCTGTAAATTTGAACTACACACTGAAAGACTCCATATAAAAACTTTATACTGTGGTGGTTTGGATGAGAATGGCTCCATAAGCTCATGTGTTTGAATACTTTGGTTCCAGTTAACAAAACTTTTTGGGGAGTTAGGAAGTGTGGCCTTCCTGGAGGACTGTGTCACTGGGGGTGACAGGCCCAAGATCCAGCACTCTTTCTGCCTGCCGACATGCTTCCTGCTATGATGATAATAGATTCACCTCTGAAATTATAAGCAAGCCTCCAATGAAATGTTTTCTTTTATAAGAGTTGCCTTGGTCATGGTATCTCTTCAAAGCAATAAGAACAGTGACAAAGACATATACTGTCCAATCACTGGTTTTATATTAATTATATATAAATTATATATTAATTATACATATTATGGTGATACCATTTTGAGTACATTGTGTCAGCTAAAATATTATCAAAAATAATTTCAGTGTACAGCTATATTCTCCACGTGGGTGCTGGGGATCTGAACTCATGTCTTCATACTTGCACAGTGAGCACTTTACTAATGGAATTGACTTCCTGGCCCCTGAAGTAAATCTAATCCCAGCTCTCTATGTCCTGGCCCCTCAGATCATCCCAACAGAGGCTCAGAATCCATGAGCATGATGTGCTAGCCTGCTTTCTTATAGAACCATGAGCATGATGTGGTGTTCTAGTCCACTAAATTAGGGGGCAATATGGTGAATAATGAAAACAAGTCCCTTGCATGTTAGTCTTCATTTATTAAGTTATGATTTTTATTTATTTTTCTAAGTTTCCATTTATCTTCTCAAGCTCTTTCTCAGTTGACTTCCTTTCCACTATCTAATGCATTTTAATCTTACTGCACTGTTCATTCACCCATTTATCATTTTCTTCATTTCTTTGAGCTCATTTAATGTGAGGTCTCAGGTGTTATCTTCTCATGGAGAGGTCTTCCAAATGCCTTATCATCTGTAAGAACTTAGTTTCTTTTGTCTTAAGTGATTTTGTGTAGGTTGGCTAAGAGTTGCTTTCTCTTGGTCACTCTTAGTAATGGTAAGTTTTATTCTTTGAGAAAGGAAAAGTACCCTAGGAAAAAGTTCCCAGACTCACTAGCTTGGAAGCTCTCCTTCTGTCTTTTTGACAAAATGATATTAGAAATATCGGTGGCTAAACGCTCTGTGTCCCAGGCCCTGCTGTACTCTCTTAGTCTGCAACATTTTCTCTTTTCTTCACTCTCTCTCCTGAGATGCTCAGCTGACATTTGTTCCTAACTTTGTCAGCGCAGAATTTATTCCTGAACAAGCTATACTGATTTAAAAAACTTAGAGAGACAAGAGCCTTCCAGAATCTTCCACCTTTCCAAGGATTCCCTTGCACACCGGTGCAAAGTGGACTCTGAAACCTCTAACTTTTTGATGCTCTTTGACTGGGCCACCAAGATTCTGAAGGTATTTTTTGTGGTTGCTCCCTGGGGCTACCAGACTCCAATTCTTCCTGTTCCCAGACAATTGTTAAAAATCACAGGTTCTTGCTGTCATCAATAGCATGTGCTCACTTGTGTGTCTGTCTGTTGGCATCTGTGACCATGTCTTAAATTAGAGTGCCTAGCTTAAATTGGAGTTCATTGCTACTCAAACTATAGAATTCGCAGGAACAGAATCTCCCAAATAGCTGGTTAACACTGAGATGCCAGATCCCACACTTGGAATGTCTGAACCAAGTATGCAATGAGGCTTGCTTCGGCTTGGATGCTTTGGAGTCAGAGACCTTTCTTCCAGAACAGCAGCTGTAGAAGCCTCTAAGTTTTTTGCTGCTTTGCTAACCTCACCATTTTACCTGTTTTGTTGTTTATTTTCTTGAGGAAACTGACAAATTAAAAAATTACCATGCTGCCATTTTGGAAAACATCCTGGCAGTTCCTTGAGATGCTCAACATAGTTCCTACAAGAGCTGGAAGTTCTGTCCCTAGATGGGTAAAGATAGATGAAAGGGGCTGCAGAGATGAGTCAGCGGCTGGCAGCACTGGCTGCTCTTCCAGAGGACCCAGGTTTGACAGAGGGCACCCACATGGCATCCCATCCAAGGGATCTGATGCCCTCATCTGACTTCTGCAGACACCAGGTACACACTTGGTACACAGACATACATGCAGACACAATATCCATACAATCAAATACATAAAATAAAAACTGAAGCGAAGGAAATTAAAATGTAAGTTTTTACAAAAAGTTGCACCCAAATGCCTAAGCATTATTTATGATAGCCTAAATACAGAAATAACTCAAATGCCCATTAATAGATAAGCAAATGAATAAACATAATATATTCATGCAATGGGATGTTGTGCAGTCTTTAAAAGGAATGAAATTCTAACACACAGAACAATGTGGATGACTACTAAGGACATTATGCTAAGTGTAATAAGCCAAGCTCAAAGGGGTGAATATTGTATGATCCATTTATATGAAAATTCCAGAACAGGAAGTTTTATAGAAACAAAAAGTGCATCAATGCTTATGTGGGGTGGAGGGTGATGTCTAACAGGTATCTGTTTCCTTTTGGGGGGTGATAAACTTGTTCTAAGTAGACTGTGGTGATGGTTGCTGAAATCTGTGGATCTATTAAAAAAGAAAACACAGTAAACTGGGGCTGGGGAGACGTCTTATTAGTAACACACTTACTATTTACGCTTGAGGACTTGAGTTCAGTCTCCTGCACCCATGTGATAAAGCTGGGCATGGTGTGCGCCTATAATCCCAGTATTGATAAGGCAAGGACAGCTGGGCATGGTGTGCGCCTATAATCCCAGCATTGGTAAGGCAAGGACAGCTGGGCATGGTGTGTGCCTATAATTCCAGCATTGATAAGGCAAGGATGGCAGGATCCCTGGGACTTGCTGGGCAACTAGTCTAGGTGAATTGGTGAACTCCAAGTTCAGTGAGAGACCCTGTCTCAAAAGTAAGATGGAGATCTGCACCTGGAGTAGACCCTGTGCCACAGCTCTCCTTGCCCAAATCCCCTTGGGAGAAAGCAGGTCTCCCAGAAGTGCTGACACTCCTGAGAACACAGGTGAGACCACCACTGCTCAAATACCTGGCCCAAGGGGGACCCTCCCGGAGCCCTCAGAACACAGGAACTGACGAGTAGCCTGGGATGGGATCCTTCCAGTTTTCATCTATTCCCAGAGATGACCCTGTGCCATAGCTCTCCATACCCAAGTTCCTCCCGGAGAGAACTGGTCTCCCAGGAGTGCTGACACACAAGCTTACAGGAGGGACAAGCCACAGTCAGAGGCAGCAAGACCAGCTAACACCAGAGATAACCAGATGGCAAGAGGCAAGGGCAAGAACATAAGCAATAGAAACCAAGGCTACTTGGCATCATCAGAACCCAGTTCTTCCACCACAGCAAGTCTGGATACTCCAAGACACTGGAAAAGCAAGACTCTAATTTAAAATCACATCTCATGTTGATGATGGAGGACTTTAAGAAGGACATAAATAACTCCCTTAAAGAAATACAGGAGAATACAGGTAGACATCTAGAAGCTCTTAAAGAAGAAACACAAAAATCCCTTAAAGAATTGTAGGAAATTCTAACCAAACAGGTGAAGGAATTGAACAAAACCATCCAGGATCTGAAAATAGAAGTAGAAGCAATAAAGAGATCACAAAGGAAGACAACCTTGGAGATAGAAAACCTAGGAAAGAGATCAGGAATCATAGATGCAAACATCACCAACAGAATACAAGAGATAAAAGAGAGAATCTCAGGTGCAGAAGACACCTTAGAAAACATTGACACAACAGCCAAAGAAAATGCAAAATGCAAAAAGGTCCTAACCCAAAATATCCAGGAAATCCAGGAGACAATGAGAAGACCAAACCTGAGGATAATAGGTGTAGAAGAGAGTGAAGACTCCCAAGTTAAAGGGCCAGTAAATATCTTTAACAAAATTATAGAAGAAAACTTCCCTAACCTAAAGAAAGAGATGCCCATAAACACACAAGAATCCTACAGAACTCCAAATAGATCGGACCAGAAAGAAATTCCTCCCATCACATACTAGTCAAAACACCAAATGCACAAAACAAAGAAGGAATATTAAAAGCAGTAAGGGAAAAAGGTCAAGTAACATATAAAGGCAGGCCTATCAAAATTACATCAGACTTCTCAATGGAGACTATGAAAGCTAGAAGATCCTGGGCAGATCTCATACAGATCCTAAGAGAACACAATGCCAACCCAGGCTACTATACCCAGCAAAACTCTCAATTAATATAGATGGAGAAACCAAGATATTCCATGACAAAACCAAATTTACATAACATCTTTCCACAAATCTAGCCCTACAAAGGATAATAGATGGAAAATACCAACACAAGAAGGGAAACTATACCCTAGAAAAAGAAAGAAAGTAATCTTTTAACAAATCCAAAAGAAGATAGCCACACAAACATAAAAATAACATCAAAAATAACAGGAAGCAACAATCACTATTCCTTAATATCTCTTAACATCAATGGACTCAATTCTGCAATAAAAAGACATAGACTAACAGACTGGATACGTAAACAAGACCCAGTATTTTGCTGCATACAGGAAACGCACCTCAGTGACAAAGCCAGACACTACCTCAGAGTAAAAGGCTGGAAAAAAATTTCCAAGCAAATGGTCCCAAGAAACAAGCTGGAGTAGCCATTCTAATATTGAATAAAATCGGCTTTCAACCAAAAGTTATCAAAAGGGATAAGGAAGGACACTTCATACTGATCAAAGAAAAAATCTACCAAGATGAACTCTCAATTCTGAATAACTATCCTCCAAATGCACGGGCACCCACATTCATAAAAGAAACTTTACTAAAGCTCAAAGCACACATTGCACCTCACACAATAATAGTGGGAGACTTCAACACCCCTCTCTCATTAGATCATGGAAACAGAAACTAAACAGAGACACATTTAAAAACTGAGATGGAGGATGACTGAAGAAGGCACCCAATTTCTGACCTCCATCATATACACATGCGTGCATGTGCACCAGCACACTCACTCATGAACACATTCACATGAAGGAAAAAAAACTCCTACTAAATTGTACAGTATATGAATTATATTTCAGCAAAGCTGTTATTCTTAAAAAGTAACTATCTTGTCACAAGCTTCCATGTACCCAGAATCCTCTTATTTTGCAAAATGCTAATTATACACAAATGTCCATCCTTCCATTCATTGTAACAAGTTCCATGAATAATGCCTTGCAGACAGTCACAGCATGACATTCTGCTGCAGGGGTGGGGAGTCGGGGTGGGGAGGGGAAGGGCGGTAGGTGGGGCAGAGTGTACCCAGAGCAAGGCTTTGTGGCTTCAGGCATTTTCTGTCCTTATAAGCCACGGTGATGCAGAATGGAGTGGTCGTGATAAAGACCCCTTTTGGCCTCAGAATTAATCTCCTCTGCTTGGGGGATCACGGCCCTTCAGTGCAGCCCACAGCCGGCTGCCACATCCATGAAAGGAAACAGATATCTTCCTTGTTGACCATTCTTTTCCCACTGGCAGACCCCTTCCCAGCCCTTCTGTAGGTTCCAAGGGCTGTCAGGGTCACTTCCATCTCCCCAAGCCTCCTGCCCCGTCAAGACACTTTCTGCTTTCCATCTTGTCAGACAACAAAGACACCAGAGGAATTTATTTATACCTCCAGACAGCTAATGAGACAATTCAATGAAAAGCAGCCCCAGCTTGCTGGAGCCTCCCTGGGTCTTTGATTGCCTTTTCTGTGTTTCAATTCCCAAGCATTTATTCTACATATAAATTTTCCACGGTGAATAGACACCATTCTTCTGAAAAACCCATTTGTTCCCTTGGCCATTTTATTTCAATCTCTTGTTTTGCTTTTTATTATTATTGTTAAACTGTAATTAATTCTCCCATCAGCTCCTCTTTAGTGCTCTCTGCCTAATGTAGCATGAAGTGTCTTTGCTCACCCCCAACAGCACCCCTATTCTCAAGAAGAATGAAGCCCATGACAACCCCAAACCCCACAGGCTGCTAAATCTTTTCCTTGGTGGAATGATGTTGGGGAGGGAGGCAGTGGGGAGGGGGGAAGGTCTGGGCAGGCAAGGTTGAAATGATTTCACAGTCAAACGACCATGGACCTCAATCTCAGCGAGACAGTTCTGAGTCTATTTAGCAGACAAACTGTAAAGATGCTTTAAAAGCTATCCAGGTCTGCTCTAGAGAAATGGCTCAGAGGTTAAGAATGCTGCCTGCTCTTCCAGAGGTCCTGAGTTCAGTTCTCTTTGCCCACATAGTGGCTTACTATGCTCTGTAACTCCAGTTCCTGGGGATCTAATGCCCTCTTTTGGCCTCCACAGGTACCAGGTACACAATAGATAGATGTACACGTGGGCAGAACATCCATACATATAAAAATAAATTTAAAAAATTGTTTTAAGTAATACATGAAGGAGCTGGAGAGATAACCCAGTAAGTAAAATGTTTACTGTGTAAGTGTAAGGAACTGAGTTTGGATCCCCTGTGTTTGGATTCCCATCCCCAAATGAAAAAGCTGGGTGTGGTGGAAAATATTAACATATGTCTATGATTCCAGCACTGGGGGACAGAGATAGGCTGAGTCCTTGAGCTCACAGGCCACACAGACTAGATGAATTGGTGAGCTACTGGTTCAGTGAGAGACTGTTTCAAGAAAGACTGTAGGCAGTGCTTGAGGAAGACACTCCATGTTGACTTCTGGCTGCCACAGTTGGGACAGACACACAGAGAAACTAATGTAAACACAGAGGCAGAGATCGGATGGGTCTACAAGCCAAGTCACCGAGCATTGCTGGGCAGTACCAGAGGCTCCAAAAGAGCTAAATGGCTGTCCACAGAACTCAAGCCTAAAGCGTGCTTTGGATGCAGGGACTGAGTTATTGCTGGATGCTTTCCGTGGCTTTACTTTTCATGAATATTTTCTCTTATGTACTGAAGCATGATGCAGGGTTGGCTAGCTGTTGACTTTCTTTCTAGCTGATTCCATCCAAGTGATTTTTTTTAAGGCAAAGTCTTACTATGTAGCCCTGGCTGGCCTAGAACTCAAACAGATTCACTTGCTCTGCCTCCCAAAATGCTGATATTAAAGGTGTATGCTAGCACATTGGGCTCTACCAAAATGCCTTCTAGTTCAAGTTTCTGGATTTCTCCCCCTCCCTCAATTTTTTTTTAATAGCCAGAAAGAATTTATTTCTAAGTGGTTAGGGGATTTTCCTGTTGACATGCATCTTCTTGGGATGCTTTGAGAAGTTCTTCATTTCTTTGTCTCAAAAAAATGGTATATTCCAGTAGATCAAGATATTATATGGATGTCTCGTCCCACCACCCATGATTCTGGCTCTTTGTTCATTCATTTAATCAATAAATGCTATAATAATTATGATGGTGATGATGAGGACAAATTATATTAATATAATTTAATTACAAACACAATATTATTGTTATTGTCATTGTTGTTATTTGAGAAGGGTCTCATGTAGCCTAGGCTGGCCTCAAGTTTACTATGTAGCTGAGAATGAACTTGAATTTCTGAGCCTTCTGTCTCAGTTTCCTGAGTGCGGGGATTGCAGTCATGTATCATCAATGCTCAGTTTTATGTAGAGCTGGGGATCGAACCCACAGCTTCTTACATACTGGGCAAGTACTTCATCAACTGAACCATATCCCAATTCTGTTCTGATTATTTTTTCTTCATCATTTGATCACAGTTTTCCTAATGACCCAGTTTTCTTTGTCATTCTTTGTACTTGGGAAACTTCTAGCCATTCTCCCTGTGAACTCAGCTCATTTATTTTATCTCCTGCTGCCAACCTCTCATGTAATATCTGATGCACTCCCTTGCCCAGCCTCGGGACTTCATTCTAGCTACTTTGGGTCCATATTACTATTTTTTACTACTCTGTAGAAACAGTGTCTAATTGTGCAAATGTAGGTCTCATAACTGACCCTTGGAATAAAAATCCAAGTTTCCAGGTGTTTTAATATACTTGGATATTATCCTGTGGGGAAATGCTTTTCTATTGCTGCTTTTTCTATTATTTTAAACAGTATTCTCTTATAACTTATAAAGTAACTTTTTGCCCTAAATGGCATCTCGCTGTTTAATGTGTTGTGGTTATATACGTGTTTACACCTCTCTCTCTCTCTCTCTCTCTCTCTCTGTGTGTGTGTGTGTGTGTGTGTGCTTGCACACAAAAATCCCTCTGGTAATAGAAAGTTTATTTTTTCTCTTTCCATAACTCCAAAGCTCACTGAATGAATTTAATTAAAATTATGCCTTCCAACCAAGATAGATAGATAGATAGATAGATAGATAGATAGATAGATAAATAGATAGGATACCAAAAGGAGAAATATGGCCTAAACATTACTTCTTATTTTTAAAAACTGAAAAAGTAAGCAGGCCAAAGTTTGTTGTTTAAATTTCAGGCCTGACTCTTGACAACAGCATCCTCAAACAGCTTCCCAGCTCAGCTCGGTGGCCCCAGCAGGAGCCCCAGACTCTGTGTTGATGAAGGCTTTTCATTTGTCAGCCTGCAGTGACCTCAGCCCCAGTAGCAAAAGATGATATAGAATTTCCAAAGCTCATATAGGCAATCACCATTGATTTTCTGGGCTGAACATCTTCTAGTTTGAATGAAGGTCTCCAATGAGAAACAGACCCTTCATTCTCACAGAGAAGCCCCCAACACTGCCTAGGATAGGGCTCCTCAAGAAAGCAAGGCCTGGGAACCCCACAGAGAAAGACTGTACTTCCCTCCCATTAGCAGAGGCTGTCGGTGGCCCTGGGGGGCATTTCTGGTGTGTACTGCCACCCCTGCCATACCTCGTGTTCTAACCATGGAGAACAGTGTCCCAAGGAAGCAGTACTCTGGTGGGTGCCTGTGGAGGACACTGATGACGTGTATTTCAAGGTTTCTGCTTGGTTGGTTCTAGGGACTGTTTCGTAAACAATCCTGGGTTCCTAAGGGAAATGTCCAAAGTTCTCCAGCTCTTCTTTCTGAATTCAGGGACTCATCAACTAGGCCATACCTACTTTGAGGTTCTGTTCCCAGATGGAGCTGACCTTGTTAGTGCCAAGGCCACTCATGAACAGAAGAGACCCCATGAGTTCCAGGGTTCCAAGTGTCTTGTGTTTGTGGTGAGATATGAAAAAACGACACAAATTCTGGTTGAAGAACTCAGCCCCCGGTTCTTTCCTAGCTGCCCACTTAGGGTTAGCTGAGCCCTTATAGCTCTGGCCAAGAGACAAAAGCCCCCATGGGGTGGTCCTGGCCAGGCTTGTCCCAGAACCCACTGGTGAAAGTTGATTCCTGTTCCAGGTATTGGGGTGTGCATTAATTTGTTGCCTTCTTTCTTTGTTACACAAAATTTCCTATAAATTTTCACCCACATGGTACATGTCAGATATTGGGGTTACGAGAGGAAAGAGAACCAAGAAGCGCTTGTTCCCCAGAGAGATGTCTCTGAGGCCACACTGTAGGTAGCTTTAGGTGACATGGTGTGATGGTTAATGTTGACAGTCAACTTGACAGAATCTAGAATGGCCTAGGAGACAAACTCTGTAAAGGATTTTCTAGATTAGGTTGAGATGGGAAGATGTACCCTAAATGTGGAAGGCACCGTTCCGTGGGCTATGGCCCTGGAGTGCATAAAGAGGAGAAACTGAGCTAAACACCAGCATTCATCTCTCTACTTCCTGACAATGGATGCCATGTGACCAGCTGCTTCCTATTCCTCCTGCCATGCTCTCCCTGTGGATAGACGACACCCTCACACTCTGAGTCAGAATAAACCCTCCCTTCTCTAAGTTGCTCTTGTCAGGCATTTTGCCATAACAACAAAAATGTAACTAACATACCTGGAAAATGTAACACTGGCCAAAATAATAGTTACTGGGGGTAGAGTAATAATTAGATAGAAAGGATTTCTTCAAAAAAAAAAAAGTGGCCCCCTGAAGCCTCTTTGATGGAATTTGGATAAACTTAAGCTAATGCACAGCCTGGCTTGAGAGGTCGTAGGTCAGGCTTGAAGTCAGACTGTAGTCAGATGTTATTTGTTGACGACACTGAGAAATGCTTACCTTGTATGGTCCAGGCCTGTATGATCCGAGCATCCCAAAGTTCTACTGTATGCTGCTTTCCTGCTTCATATTGTCCTACAGGCCTCTCCGTGATCCTCAAACCTTTAGGAACAAAGGAAAATTGACATGTGGAAAATCTTATGCTATTCGAGCATGGAAAATAAAGAATGGGAGACGTTTACTCCCAAGGACAGATGACAATAGAAAAATGAAGAATTCTGAAGAGTCAGACAGTTGAAGTGAGCCAACCAGGCAAAATATGAAGACCCCTGGGATCCCTCAGCAATCCTGATTGGGCAGTAAATTTTCCATGGCACATGAGATGGAAGCTGGAGCAAGGTTAATTGGCCACTGGAGGAGAGGGATTCCAAAAGACCAAAGATCCTAGGGTTATGTGGGGTTAATATAACTAAAAACATGCTAATTGATTTTTAAAAATCAGAAACCTATGAAGAAATAAAAACTGCTGGCGTAGCACTCCCGTCCATTTGGAGTAATACACTCATGCATTAAAAAGTAAACTCACACACTGCCCTCTCCAACTTCCCTCTCCGCCATTCCATTCGACGGTCCAGCTCTTAGAGTAATGCAGTCCAGAGTCAGCAGCATGGAGATCCATAAACCATTCCGACATCTAATAGAGCTTTAAAAGGGGCCCTGAACACTGGAGGGTAAGTGGCCAGTAATGGCTGATCTGGGCAGAGAGGGGGAGGAGACAGGACCCAGGGCTTCAGGAGAAAGTGGAATAGGCCCCTGTAAGGAGAAATTTTTTACAGCAGCTATAAAAGCAAGCCTCGTGTGCACACACAGCGAGATTCTGTTGTTGGCCAAATACACCCGGGACTCCCACGGTTCATGTTGCCAGCCCTGGCTTGGGTTCTGGCAGCTTCTATCTTAGAGACCCAGTGAAATCACTTCAAGAGAGAAAGAGGCACCACCAAGGTATTGTGAAGCCAAGACAAGGATGGCTCCCAGAAGGGTCTCCCTGTTACCAGGAGCTACAGGCAGCAGGCGGTCCTCCTGTCAATGGGCTCCTGGCAGGTGATAATTACTATTCAGCTCCAGCTTTTGGCTCCTGGGAACCAAACAATGGTGTAGGCTTAGGGGTGAGGATTCTGCTTTGCAGACATGGATAGAAATGCCTGTACTTGCAAAATGCCATGATTTAGGGATGTGGGTTCTGCAGCCCACTCCCATAAGGATTTTGAATGGAAGTGCTCACCCAGCAATACCCCCTAAACTCCTGGAGAAATTAGTACACATCAGCTTCCCCATGACTGCCAGTTTAAACAGTCTGGAAATGGCAGGCTGGTCACACACAGGCTGGCAAATGTAACAAAAGCCCTGATTTGTGACATTTCCTGATTTCCACCGGTATCAGTGTTCTCAGTAAGTCACAGGGCGGGGAACGTGGGTTCACCATCCCATAATAGATGGAAGCTCAAGGACAGAGAGCACAGTCAAATGCAGCAAGAAAAGGAAGCGATGTGCTTCGTGAATTTATCACCTTTGACTTTTATATCTCCTATGTTTAAGTTTATATAATTTAATTTTTAATAATCCTTGTGCTTTAACACTGGCTTGTAAAATGACTGAGAGTTTAGCAACTGACAAACTGATAAGCTGATTTATGAGCTGATAAGCTAACCTATTCCAAGTCACAACTGGCCGACCCCTGGAATCTTCTTTTGGAGACAGAGGTTTACTCTAAAACTCAGGCTAGCCTCATACTCATGGTAACCCTTGTTCAGCTTCCTTAAGCTCGGACCCTGCAGGAGTGGACCACCATGTCCAGCCTTCTGGTGTCTCCTTGCTTTGCCTTAGGTCTCATTTCTTTCTGTCAGTTTCTCCTACACCTTTATCTTCTTTCCTCTTCTATTTTTGCCCTCCCTGGACTTCTCTCCCCACATCCCCACTCTTCCCTGCTGAGCCGAGCCTGTCACGTGGACTGAGGTAGCCCTCTGTGGGGGAGACTAACAATGCTCCCCCACAGCCCTCTGCACTCTTCTTTGGGCACAGCAGGGGCACGGGTGTGCTTTTTCTGTCTTCCAGCAGTAAGACAGCACTGTAGGACCAGCTCTGGTCACTCGACTGTGAGTGAATATGACATGCTTCACTTGTAGACTGCAACATTAAATGATGATGTGAGGCCTTTTAATGCCCTCCTTTCCTGTGGCGGCAATCTTGGAAATGGCCTTGTGTTTAATGGCAGAGTCAAGAGATCCAAGGAGCTCAGGGCACTAGGTCAATGCACAGGAGATGGCTGCCCAGAAGTCACCTGAGTCTACAGTCAGTTTTGCATAGGCTCATCTCCCTAGTGAGCCACAGAGATTCTGCTATTACTTGTTAAAACGTCAGAACTTGGTTTGTCCAAATAGTCAGAGACCAATTGTATGCATATATTGCTTGGAATGCCTCTATTTCTCTCCACAGTCAGTCTTCCTCCATCAAAATTTCTAATTGTCTAAGAAGCTTCATGTGCTATAAGTATTTTGGGATTGTTTTCTGAGGGATTGGACATTTCAGTCAGCTCTTTTTAATCAAAGGAGCCAATCTCTGACTTGCACCATTGAATGGCTGCTTGAAGTAAAGGTGACTCTGACTTCTGGTTTATCCAGTACTGTTGTTCCACTCCCCACTGGATCCACAGATCCTTACACTCAGTGATACTCATTTTTTCAAGTGTGTTCCAGTGAGATTGTTGATCCTACAGATTCAAGGACGAAGACTAATGACCCAAATCATGACCAAATTAATTAAAGCAAGCTTTTTTAGTTGGATACACAGGCTGAGTTTCCCTAAGGTGAGGTTCAAGAGATCAGCATTGGACATGGGTAGATAAAGGTTTTTATAGCTCAGGAGTTAGGGGATTTCCAAATGAGGAGTGGGAGGTTGGCAGGCAAATGGGGTAGTTATAAAAGCAAAACATAAGGGTGACACATTGTTCATAACAACCCTCTGAGACAAAGACATGGTTGGAAAGTGGTCATAACAAGGTCATAATATGTGATTATAACAACCATTTGAAACAAAGACATGATTGCCATCCTGGAACAGGCAGTACAGATCCATTTGTAGTTAAGGTTCAAGGTGGGGTAGAGCCTAATCGCTGGAAATAGATTTAATCATAATCAAGAGTGAAGCTAGTTTGTTTTTACTATAACATGGCTTTCAAGCCCAAGACAAAGGTAGGCTGGTTTATGAGGGACTCCTCACTGGGTCAGGACACAGATGGATGGCAAGAAACCTCGTCAGACTGTCTACAGGGTGATGGCTGGGAGTACTGGAGAATGTGAGGTCTGGAGTCTTGACCAAAGTGTAGAATCTTTATTCAGGTTTGCCATTTATGACTTAGTACCAATCTCATGGGATGGTGGAGTTTTTTAAGGATGCAAAATGTGTTTTGCATCCTGCTTTAGTAACCCCAGGTGGGACTGGGCAGACGGTTCAGTTGAGTAAGTGTTTGCCACACAATCATAAAGATGTGAGTTCAGGTCTTTAGTAAAAGCTGGGTGTGTGGCCCATTGGATAGAGGCAGAGACAGGAGGTAGATTCTTGGAGCCATTAGTCAGCTAGCTCTACCACTCAGTTAGGTTGGGATCCATGAGAGAATACCCTGTCTCAAAAAAGTAAAGTGAAGAACAGAAGATGCCCAGTTCTCACTCTCTCTCTCTCTCTCTCTCTCTCTCTCTCTCTCTCTCTCTCTCTCTCTCTCTCTCTCTCTCTCTCTCTCTCTCTCTCTCTCTCTCTCTCTCTCTCTGTCTCTCTCTCTCTCTCTCTCTGTCTCTCTCTCTGTTTCTCTCTCTGTGTGTCTCTCTGTCTCTCTCTCTCTCCCTCTTTCTCTCTCTCACACACACACTCATTTAGCAATCATTGTTATTTCTCCTGAGGTTACTATGGCCAGCACTAAAGCTGGAAAGTCACGTTCTTTCCCATATAGCTGCTACAGCAAGAGGGGATTTTTCACTTCAACCTGAATGCAACAGGCTTCTGCCTCATGTCTTAAATCTGGAATGAGTCCTTTGTCATGCTTCTGTACAGGGCATCCTGCTGGCCCTTTTCTACTCTTATGGTACCTTTATTTCAGTCTTCTTGCTCTTTTTGATGAAGAGTCCCAAATCAGAGAGGGAAGAATTTAGACTTTTGGGCCTTTGCCTCCCATGGTATCTGATTGCTTTCTTCAGATGGATTCTCCCAATACTCAAATAATGCCAAGGAAAATGTATGTATGAGGTGTTGTTGTTGATGGTGGTGGTGGTGGTGGTGGTGGTACTGGAAGGGATGGAGGGTTGGAAGTGGGGTGACCAGAGTGGTGGGTGTTAGGGTGGGTGGAAGTTGAAGGGGTGGGGCTGGAGAGGTTGGGGGGATGGATGGCCTTTGTGTCATCTGGCCTTTTCACAGCAGTTAAGTTCCATCACTCCTCTTTCTCAGGGTGGAGTAGTCTGCAGAGCTGGCAATTTGCATATTGAAGGATAACACAAGGTGTTCCTATCACCACACAGACTGAGATGCATCTGGCAGCTTTTCTTAACAGTAAATTAATTAATTTTAAAAATATAGTAGCAGCAGCACATAGAATCTTCGTAAGACAGTCTGTCATAGTGCACCCTGCCCCGGCCCCTAACAAGTTTTATACTGTGGTTCTCACAGCAAGCCTGTGAGATTTATGTATAGAGACAGCTCTATCTAAGTTTGAAATATGGCCCTTTCTGGTCATCAAATTGTTTACACCAATATTTTCGGGTAGAATTGATAATAGGGAAAAAAGAAAATTTTACATCCATAGGAGTCTATTTTTAAAGTTATGAAAGACATTCTAATAATGGCTAGGGCTCTCATAGGTGCCAATGGCAAACCCACTTCATACTGGATTATACAAAACCTGCAACAGATTGGCTCAAGAACAGGAAAAGTCAGAAGTACCTGCCTTTGAGCAAGTCTGCCAGTGCTCCTATAGTGCCCAACCCACCCCACTGGGTCTTACTCTCTGCTAGTAGGTCCTCGAGATCCTTCTGTCTGCTTCCCAGAGCTGGAGTTAGAGATGTGGGCTGCTACATCTGGCTTTTATGTGGATGCTAGCAATCTGAACTCAGGGTCTCATGCTTGTACAACAAGTACTTTACCTGTAGACCCATCTCTCCAGCCCCTACAACCTTGTTCCTTAGAATGCATTATTTGTGTACACTGCATTGTTGCCAATTGCCAATATTCCAGGTGCTGTTAATGAATCAGAGCAATGTTTATCTGAAGAAGCCAGGGATGTCACCAACTGCTTTAAAAGTAATTATGTACCCAATGGGAATATTGGAGTATCTTGGAGAACAATGGAGCCTTTCTCAGGAAACTAAAGTCTCAGAAACTCCCCCACAACCACCAAAGCTACCCGGAGCCAGGGCTTTCAGGTTCTTGTCTTGGGAATTTGAAGAATGAAATTCACAGACCACAGAGACTCAATTTCAGAAGGAACCTTCTTCTCAAACTTTAGTTTATTCTAGATCTAGGTGGCAACTTAAGAGGGAGAAGGAGAGGGGGTGCCCTAGGAAACAGGGTGCCAGCGAGTTGGGGCCTTTTAGAAGACTTATGACATAAACTGGGGTGAAACATGGAAAGCGATGAGCTGTTCAGTACAAGTGGCCCAGCCAGGTGTCCAGATGCCTCCTGCCAGGGTCATTTGTGAAGTAACCGGAGCCTCTACGAAGGAGCTTATCTAGGAGATAACAGAGCTCTCTCCTGAGTCCTGGCAAGAACGTTCTAGGAACTGGTGGGGTGGGTTCCTGTCTCATCTGAGCAGTCTCTACCTCCTGTTAGCACCTCTGCCTCACCTCTGTCTTGTTTGTGACAACTCTGTGGCCTCTGTAGGAGCAAGTGGAAGTGGTACGGATTGGTCAGTTCCCAGAACCATGTGGATGCCTGCCGGGGGAGAGGAGAAGAGTTGATGGTCATGTCTTTTCCCTGTTGTACCTGGAATCACAGAACTGCAAAAACAACAGCCCTGGGCAGAAATCCAGTGTGAATGTGTTGTCTGAGGAGAGTCTTGCCCTAAGTGAAAAAGATAAGTAAATAAAAAGAAAGCAGCTATTTATCACAATGTGGTACTTTAAAAACAGTGACTAAATCTGGCATGGTGGTGCATGCTGTTCATTCAAGCACTTGGGAGGCAGAGGGAGGCCAATCTCTGAGTCTAGGTCCGCCCTTAGTCTAACAAAGTAAGTTCCAGGACAGCCAGAACTGCATAGTATAGTGAGACCCTGTCTAAAAAACAAAACAAAACAAAAACCTAAAGCAACAAAACAAATCCCCATAGTTAATGCTCACGAATGTTAGCCAGTCTCACAAATTACTCTGTTGGGCTTTTCAGTTGACTCTCCATTATTAGCATTATTTCTATAATTCGCTGTGTAGTGTATGTCCAATGTAAATTCTATAAAGACTTTTACAGTTCTAATTCTCTTTATGTACTTATTTTTGCATTGACTTTGTGTGTACATGTGAATAAAGATGTCGAGATGGACATCACACAGGGCTGCACAGGCCCACCATCCAAGCAGGAAAGGATTGGGAGTTCAAGGGCAGTTTCAGCTTCTGGTCAAGGTCAGCCTGGGCTGCTTGAAACTCGACCTCACAAACAAACAAAAGGTATTGAGATGGCCTCAATAAATGAAGATACGTCCTTTTCGTAGTCCTACATTTGTGAAAGGTAGAAGCTTGCCAGACTGAGCTGGAGAGATGGCTCTGTAGGTAGAGGTGCTTGGCAAGCCTGGTGGCCTGACTCGGGTCCTCAGCATGTGTGGAGACCAGAGGACAACTTTCTGGAGTCCCTTTTCTCTTTCCATTGAGTGAGCCAAGACATGCAACACCACCCACCAGATAAATGTAATAACAAAATTTTTTTGGAGCCAGGATTTTACGATGTTGACCTGGGTGTATGGTTGTACTGGAAGTCAATGTGCAGAGCAGGTTAGACTTCCACACAGGGATTTGCCTTTCTCTGTTTCCTTTAGTTCTGGGATTAAAAGCATGCACCACCATGTATGGCAAAGTAATAACAACAACAACAACAACAACAATAATGATGAATACAAAAAAATCTAGGACATTTAAATTTAAAAAATTTGCCAGACCTTGACATTTGGGACAACTCTACCTGCAATGTTTTTTTTTTGTTCAATATCACTAATATCACCTGTCATAGTATTTCATATAAAAATTGCAAAGTTAGGTACGCATAAATATTATTGTGATATATATTTGTATGCTTTAAATTTTTTTGAGATTTTTTTTAGAATTATTTATTTATTTTATGTATGTGATTACATTGTAGCTGACCTCAAACACACCAGACAAGGGCATCAGATCCCATTACAGATGGTTGTGAGCCACCATGTGGTTGCTGGGAATTGAACGCAGGACCTCTGGAAGAACTGTCAGTGCTCTTAACCACTGAACCTTCTCTCCAGCCTTACTTTAATTTTTAAACTATATTTTATTAATACAATTTGTACAATTTGCCTTGCAAAAAACATATGTTACAATGGAGTTTTATTCAGCCATAAAGAAGAATGAAATTATGTCATTTGTAGGAATGTGAATGGAATTGGTGGTGTCATCGTGGTGAGCAAAATAAGGCCAACTTAGAAAGATAAGTACTGCACACTTACCCTCATACACTGGCTCTAGATTTAATGTATTTAATGTGTGTGGTAGTTAATCACAGGTATTTAACACTCTGTCCCAGTTGGTGGCACTGTGTGTGGAGGTGTTGTGGCCTGTCTGGAGGGAGCACACCACTGAAGGTGGATGGTGCGAGTTCATAGTCTCACCCTACATCCAATTCACTCTGCTTTGTGCTTGTAGTTGGAAATAGGAACTTTTACCTTCTTTTCCAGCCTCCTGTTGCCACATTTCCCCTAGCATTATGGTAGTTCCTTCTGGAACCATGGGAGCAAATAAACTCTCCCTTCTATAAGTCACCTTAGCTGTGGTGGTTCACCACAGCACCAAAAAGCGCTCTCTCTCTCTCTTTCTCTCTCTGTCTCTGTCTCTGTCTCTGTCTCTGTCTCTCTCTCTCTCTCTCTCTCACACACACACACACACAGGCACAGTCACAGATACACTCACAGATACACACAGACACACACTGAAAGCAGAAGGGCTGCTCACAGGGAAGAGGGGGACTAGTTTAAGGAGCTGTGAGGGATAGGGTTAGTGGGGGAGCCAGGTTGCCATGATAACATGTACAAAAATATAATGATGAGACTTATATTTTGTACGTTAACTAAAATTTAATTAAAAATAATGCATGCATTATTATCGCCTAGCTATTGCACAAAATAGCTCATGAAATACTCTGTGGTGTTTCTAATTTTTCAAACTAAGCTCCTTTTAAAAATGTGACTAGATATTCCTAAAATAATTTAAAAAAATTTTTTTTCTTTCCAGAATTATCTTTTTTAAGATTTTAATCTTCAGGGATTTCACTATTCCAGTTACACTGCTTAGGGTTGTGGCTCAGATGCACTTACACTAGAATCTGGGGAAAGGAGTGCTCCTCAGAGTAAGAAGAGTAAAGTAAAGCCGTTCTATGCCCACCGGTGCCCAGGGAAGCTGTGCTGACAGGGAATCTGGCCTGTGAGCATCCTAGTGTCTTCTCCTGCCCCGGACTGCTTCGTCACTCTGAGGGACTGCAACTGTCCAGAGCCTCCCCTGGAGCCAGATTCTCTGCCTTGACTCACAGGTATTCTTGAGCTCAGGTACACTCCAGGGTACCCCAGCTCACAGCAGCACTCAGAAGAGACATGCTGGGCTGGAGAGATGGCTCAGAGGTTAAGAACACTGACTGCTCTTCTTAAGGTCCTGAGTTCAACTCCC
>NW_022196906.1:53440565-53500636 GCF_008632895.1 Mastomys coucha | reverse complement strand
ATGTGTGTGGCTGCTGTTGATCTCAGGACCTCTGCTCAGGCTCGCTCCAGCCCCGCTCGCTCCGGCCCCACTCGCTCCGGAGTAATTTTCTGCAGCTGTCTTCAGACGCACCAGAAGAGGGCGTCCGATCTCATTGTGGGTGGTTGTGAGCCACCATGTGGTTGCTGGGATCCAAACTCAGGACCTTCGGAAGAGCAGTCAGTGCTCTTACCCGCTGAGCCATTTTAATTTTAAATTTAAATTTTAATTTTAAAATTAAAACCACAAGTTTTAATTTTAAAGACAAGGAAATTGGATGGTGGCTTTCAACCTTTCAGCCTTGGCTGCACAACATAATCACCAGGAGGTTTTTCCTTTATTTGCTTGCTTGCTTGTTTTAATTTTGATGGGGCTGGAGAGATGGTTCTGCAGTTAAGAGTATTGGCTGGCTTTTTCTCTGCCTCCAATTTGTGACTCATGATATAAACTTTCAGCTACTGCTCCAGTGTCATTCCTGCCAGTCAGCTGTCGTGAGGGTCATGGACTCTTACCCTCTGAAGCTATAAGCCACAGAACAGTATGGGAGTAACATTCATGATATTTTTGCACCTATGGACCTATCTTGATATGACAGTTATAATTATAGTTTACAAGGTTCATATCTGGATAAGATTCTTGGTAACCTTTCTCTTCCAGCAGTTTTCTGGTCCTATGAAGGCTAGTCAGCATGGAGGAAGCTTTCTGATTAATACCAACTTCATTTCTCTATGTCCTGTGACAAAAAAAATGTAGTGTCTCCAACAATGAGATCTTGCCATCACGTTCTAATAGGCAATCCAGAACACTGGCAAGCACTTGTACTTTGTTTGGGTCTCCTGGGTATACCTCTGACCTTGTGACCAACCTTGTTATCAAGGGGAGGTATCCCACACCTGGCATTGGTATCCTGCTTTTTGTTTGTCAACTTATGGCTTCTGGGAGGAGCATTTTCCCCTATGAAGAGTAATGCCATTGAAGCCCTTTTATATGAGCATTTCACACACACACACACACACACACTCACAGACACACACGAAGTTTATAAAATAAATTTTCAGAAAGTTTTCATGTTATCATTCCTCTCTCCCCACAAAACTCTCCTCTATCCAACTTCTTCTCCTTCTCTCTACTTACACCTTCTCCCCCTACTACACCCCCTTTCCTCTGAAGGGAGTTTTAAGGGTGCAAGGCCTAGAAGAATTCCTTCCTGAATGAGGCAGGAAATGGCTATACTGCTTTTGTGTACAAATCAGCAAGGAACAGATGGTCGTGTAATGCAACCTCAGCTCCAGACCCCAGCAAGGACCACTGACCCAAGTGCCCTCAAGGCGCTTTGTGAGCTAGCGAGACCAAGGAAACCACCCCCAGAAGCACATAAAATACACAGGACTTTGTTTCATTTCTGATTGTATCACCAAGTCAGTGACCAACAATTAATGCTTTAGAAGAAGATAAAATTCTCTGATAATGGACCTTCCCACTCATGTAATCCTAGGAAATATGCCTTCTCTACCCCTCCAGGCAATTTGCTCAGACCATGAAATATGCAATTGACACGTGCATAATTGTGAATGTCATTAATGACCATAAAAACCATCCAGCGCCTACAAAACCCAAGCCTATTTCCTCCACAAGGACCCCCGGAGCAGATTGGTTATTCATGATAGAAAGATATATTTCCTCCCCTTTGTGAAAATTTACCAGCCCAGAGAAAGGAGTTTCATGCAGGAAGTTCCCTGCTTGGGGCTAAGGTGGTCAGCCTATAGTCCTGACTAACCTAGGATAGTCATTCCCATTAGTCTCATCAGAAGCTATCTGTGAGTAAGTGTACGTTTGCAGCCTGGTTGTGTAGGACCCAGGACTAGAATCTAGGGAGGTAGCATGAGGCAACCTATCATTCCCCCTCCTCCAATTCAGTATCAACTTGAATATAAAGATTAAAACATAGTAAGCAAAATGGTTTGTGTAAATGGTGGGGTGTCATGCGTCCTGGCAAAATGCAGCCTGTTCCAAGTTTTCTGGGGTTCCCTCACTGTTAAGCCTTCATTCTGCTGTTCCTTCTCACTTAATATGAGTGGAGAGAACATCTTGGTCCTTCTCACTGCTCACAATCAAGGTTAGCACCTGATTGAAACTGGTCCAATCAGGATGTCTTCTGGCCAGAACAACGAGAGATTAATTTCCTTCTGGACTTGTATCTGCAGGAGAGACCAAATGGTATGTAAGTTTGCAAAAGAGAAGATGTGAAGAGAGGGGAAACGGAGTCAGAGAAAGAGAGAGATGCAAAGTGGGATAGTTGGGGTGCGCGCGTTGACTTTCCCACATCCTGCTTCCATAGGTGGCTCGTCCTAATCTAGCCCCAAGGTCTGGCTGCATCTCTGCCTCTAGTTTCCAGAAAAATAGCCCTGATTCCCACAACAACTTTCTTTCAAAGTTTGAAGTATAGGGGCTGAGGAGACAGCTAAGTGGTTCAGAATACTTGCTGCTCTTCTAGAGCAATGAAATTCTCTTTCCAGAACCCATGTCAGTATCTCTCACAACTGCCAGTCCCTCCAGCTCCAGGGGATCCAACACCTTCTTATACCCTCCAGAGACATCCACACGTGTGATATAGTATATACAGACACATAAATGAGAGTAAAATTAGGGGCTGGAGAGGTGGCTCGGTGGTTAAGGGTACTTTCTACTCTTCCAGGGGACTCAGGTTTGGTTCCTAGCACCCATGTCAGGTGGCTCCCAACCACATGTGACTCCAGCTCCGAAGGATGCAATACCCTCTTCTGGTCTCCATGAGCAATTACACACACACACACACACACACACACACACACACACACTTAAAAAGGAAAAAAAAAACATTGGAAAACAAGGTAAAAATAAATCTTTAAAAAATAAACTACACTAGTTTAATTTTAAATAACTTTTGGTATCAAGGGAAATTGCTTCTGAGATCACGGTAGGCTGTTTAGAAAGCAGACCATAAAAGTATATAAACAGCATGACCTTAAAAACATCAGACAATGGATGAGTTAAAAACATCAAAACAGCTAAGCATGGTGGCATGTCCCTTCAATATCAGCACTTGGGAGACAGAGGCAGGTGGATCTCTGAGTTTGAGCTAACCTGGACTACGGAGTGAGTTCCAGGACAGCTAAGGCTACACAGAGAAACCCTGTTGTTGAAAAACAGACAAAACAAATCAAGATATTGAGATTACTTGTAATGGGACCATAAAAAAAAGTTTCTGTTCTTTGTTGTCTCTTTGTTTTGTGTATTTGCATATCTTATAAACAGTATTTGTATCTTTGTCTTTGGCTAGACTAAGGACTACCTTCAGGATGCAATGCATGTGAGGCAAGGGCTCTTCACTGACCTTCATCTCCAGTCCAAAAATATGTTTTAATTTTAACATTATAAAATAAGATATATTTGTTTAGAGGTCAAAATAGTTAATAATCTCCTTCAAAAATACTTGTGACAGAAAGAGCTGACTCACATCCACGAGTGTTCTCCATTGTATTCTGTGTCTGGAGAACTGGAGAGTTGTCTCTTGGTCAGAGAGGTAGGAGCCTTCGAGGGGAGAGGCGGGGCCTGGTGGTAGGGGACAGCTGGCTCTGTGGTTAAGGGCATGTGCAGATGTTCCTGAGGACCTGAGCTCAGTTAGTTCACAACCACCCATTAATCAGGTGAATTCCAAAGAATCTGATGCTCTGGCTTCCATGGAGTGCCACAGGAGTGCCCATACTGATACTCAGAGACACAATATACACAGTTAATTAAAAAAAAAATGCTTAGAGAAAAGAATTGCAAGCTGTTGTACTGTTTTCAAATAACAGATAACTGCATATGTAGGTGGGTATCCTTCACTCAGACTTGTCTCGGCCAGTGTCCTGTGGCTCTGGTCCATTTAGGTGGACCTAAGTGGAAAGGGCTTCACAGAAAGGCGGGCAGGCAGGCAAAGGCAGCCATGCTTACCCTTCAGGCCCTTTTCTATCAGGGTCATTATCAAAAAGTGCTGCCCATTCTGGGGCACGGCATTACCCCCGCCCCCCTCCCATTAGCCCTTCTAGAAAACACCTTCAGAGACTTGACAGAAAGCTTGGCTAGCTTAGGGTGGGGATCGACCCTCACTTGATGACTGTATTAGCTACTCTTCTTGTTGCTATGCACAAATATCTGGCAAAGGCAACTTAAGGGGGGAAAGGTTTATTCTGGCTCACAGTTCAGGACTGTAGTCCAGCAGAGAAGGCAGGGCACTAGGAAAGTGAGGTGGTCGGCCACATTGTGTATGCAGTCAGGACATAGAGAGGGATGAATGGTGGTTCCAGCTTATTCTCTCCTTTGTATTTAGTCTGAGACCCCAGCCCATGCAACAGGGCCTCTCACCTTTAGAATATGTCTTCCCACCTCAATTCATCCAGTCTAGAAACTCCCCTACAGTCATGTCTTCTAGATTCTGACAAGTTCATAATTGATCGTCGCATGGGTCCTCTACACAAGAGGAACAAGTCAAGGACAGAGGTACCCCACCCCCTTTATTTTGCTATTGACCATCGTACAGCTTTGACAACATTCCCCAGGTTGGGGAATGAGCAAGGGTGTGATGGCAACAATGTTTGACAGAGGCAGCCGCATTCAGGGGCAGCAGCAGCCATGCTAACAGACTATAATGCCCAATAGGAACAATGCCAGCTTCTAATTAATGCAGTGGATCCCAAGAATCCAAGTTTTTAAAGGTTTATTTTATTGATGTCTACATTCTTGTATGCATGTGCATGTGCGTACAAGTCTTTTGACATCTGAGGAAGTCAAGAGACGGCATCAGATCCCCTGAGCTAGAGTCAAAGGTAGTGGTGGTGGTTGCCCAGTGTGTGTGCTGGGCACTCAGCCCCAGGCCTCTCTGTAAGAAGAGAGTGCTCGTCACCACTGAGCTGTCTCTGAAGCTGTGAACTGTTTCAGTCTCAATTCAGAGCTAAGAAGGGAAGAGAGACTAGAAATGATCACTGTGAGGGCTACCCCTCGGTTTGTCAACCTGATTGAAACCCGAATCAGTTAGCAGACATGCCTCTGTGAGGCTGTTTTC
This sequence comes from Mastomys coucha, assembly GCF_008632895.1. Lineage (NCBI taxonomy): Eukaryota > Metazoa > Chordata > Mammalia > Rodentia > Muridae > Mastomys > Mastomys coucha. Next base: position 53,495,535 of record NW_022196906.1, on the reverse strand, counting down.
TGGAAGGATTAACTGAGGGAAACAGCCTTCCCTAGAGTGGGCATCACCTTCTGGCCTAGACATAGAGAGGTGTGAGGGGAAAGCAGGGCTGCTTTTGCCTGTCTGCAGTCTCATCCTGCTCATAAGTACAAATACTCTGTGGCATCCACCCCTTGCTTACACTAGAATCTTTCTATTTAATACCAGTGACTCTGTAGGAATCCTTCAGAACTGCAGTGTTGAAGCATTCAGCCTCATGGACTAAGAAGCCATGGAGCTCTTGCTTCTCCAGTGTCTAGACGGCCATTGTTGGTCTACCCAGTTCATGTCTTACAGGCCAATCTAATAAATGTCCTGTCTGTCTATCTATCTATCTATCTATCTATCTATCTATCTATCTATCTGTAATATAAATGTATTCCCTCTATTGATTTGGTTTCCCCATGAGAACCCTGACTAATATAATTGCTTACTTGGTAGAGGTAAATGTACATTAAAAAAAAATCAGTAAGCCAGGCAGTGGTGGTATATGCCTTTAATCCCAGCACTTGGGAGGCAGAGGCAGGCGGGTTTCTGAGTTCGAGGCCAGCCTGGTCTACACAGAGTGAGTTCCAGGACATCCAAGGCTATACAGAGAAACCCTGTCTCAAAAAAAAAAAATCAGTATAAAATATTTCAGAGAATGATTTAAAAGGATTCTGTATTCAGAATCCTAGTTCTGTGAAACATAAAAAGAAAATATCATACATATTGCCATGCTAAAATCAGCAAGCAAGCACTCATTTGTATGTTTTAGATGAAAATGTGTGATAGGTACTGATGTCATTCCACCTGTCTCAACCATAACTGACACACTCCAACTTGTCAACTGTGGATCCATGACATCTGGTAGATTAAGTCGTCTTCACATTCTTCTTCTCTCTATAGCTTAGAAACAGCTTTGTTCTTTTTAAAGATTTGTGTTCATTATAAATATTGAGATCATACAGACAAGTACAAAGAGTGAAGCAGGTTCAGTTGTTGGGGTGGATGTGAGTCCAGCTTTGCTTGGATGTGCACCTATTAACACAGCACACAAAGGGAATCCTGCTGGCTAGCATCTCCTTTATGTGCTTAATCCACAGTGCCATCAGTGAATTCCCATGTCATCAGATTCAGATCAACACTGTCATTTTGTGACTCCAGGACCATCATTACTTAAAACGATAATTTTAATGCTACTGATGAACCAGTGTTTTTCAGCATTATACAAAAAAAAAAAAATGGAGAGTGAAATCTTTGTCGTTAGGGTTTTGTATGCTTTGGCAATTATTGCCTTGGGGAGATGATGAGAGATGGTGTTTCTGGGTCAAAGGTACATTCGTTTAACATGATCATTCCTACCATCCTGGGCACTTGAGACAGGAACTAGATAAATTTATTCACCACCAGTAGCTCATGAAAGGCCGAGCCCCAGCCCCTCACCAGTCCAAGGCTTTGCCATTCTTCTGAAGAATTCTCTTCATCCATCCTCTTCCCGCCATGTCCTTCTTTGTAGATGCTTTTTTGCATAGGTTCCATGCTGAGTTTTTATCCCCTTATCTGTAATTGATGCCTGTTCTGTCTGGGTCTGCCATTTACTTAAATTCGTGTGAGGAAGACTTCAACTCCTATGGACATTTTGGTCACTACCTGAGCCTTTCTTGAGAACTTAAATTGGATGACTAGAATCTAACCATGACTACCATCTCCTAATTTATTCATTTGGTGAGGGGAAGTACAGCCTTCATTTCCTCCAAAATTGTCACCACACCTGCGACCTCCAGCAGCCTGCTTGGATGGGGGGAGTACAGGCTTCATGTATCTGAATAGACAGACCACTTTGGTGACATTCCCCAGTTCATCCAATGAATTTTCTCCTCCTTTTTCAAAAAGTACTCCAAATGAAACAAGTAGAGATAAAACACATCCTCTGGCCACCTAGATTGCTAGTACGCAGCATGAACCCCCCAGGAAGAACTAGGCTTTTCGCCCTCTGTTTGTGCTTCTCAGAGTTAATGCAATTCTTCACTTAAACCTATGACTATATTTTTGAAATATATTTTGATTCTTAATTGACACAGTATGTTGTCTTAGGGTTTTACTGCTGTGAACAGACACCATGGCCAAGGTAATTCTTATAAGGACATTTAATTGGGGCTGGCTTACAGGTTCAGCAGTTCAGTCCATTTTCATGAAGGAGCTGAGAGTTCTACATTTTCATCTGAAGGCTGCTAGCAGAATACTGATTTCCAGGTAGCTAGAATGAGGGTCTTAAAGCCCACACCCACAGTGGCATAATATCTTCTCCAACAAGGCCACACCTCCAAATAGTGTCACTCCATCTATTATCCTTTGTAGGGTTGGATTTATGGAAAGATGTTGTGTAAATTTGGTTTTGTCATGGAATAACTTGGTTTCTCCATCTATGGTAATTGAGAGTTTTGCTGAATCTAGTAGCCTGGGCTGGCATTTGTGTTCTCTTAGGGTCTGTATGACATCTGCCCAGGATCTCCTAGTTTTCATAGTCTCTGTTGAGAAGTCTGGTCAAATAGTGACACTCCCTGGGCCAAGCATATTCAAACCATGACAGTATGGTACATATTGGTGGGGTTGAGTGTGACATTTTAATACTCCGTGTAAAGATCAGATCAGAGCTATTGGCATACTCAGCTCTTCAGAGAGACATCATTTCTTTGTGTTTGGAACCATTCAGAATCCTAGCAGCCATCTTGACATGTTTAACTAATGGTTGCCAATCACAGCTATCCCACTGAGTCACAGAAGAGTGGAGGTTACTCTTCTTATCCAGCCACACCCTATACCTACTCATCCAGCTCTGAGAACCACCATATAGTCTCCACTTCTGTGAGAATAATGTTTAAATCTACATATAAGCAAGACCAGGCCATGTTCAGGAGCTGACATCATCCTGTATAACTGTTCTCTATAGCTCAATCTGTAAGAGAACTCAAAGACTTGTCAGCCGACATCTTGGTCCATGGACTCTGGAAGTACAGCTGTACTTGATTGCCAAAACTCCGAGTTGAGGCACAGGGCACGCTGTGTCTATCTGTAGCACATAATACCTGTCCCCTGTCCACAGACTTCTCTTTCTACTCAGAAGGCTTCAGGGCAGCTGAGGAATCACCTCATTCAAAAAGCTATCTATCTGCAGGTAGAGACCAAGGCTGTCACAGATATCACCTATGAAAGAGGTGGATATGCAAGAAGCAGTCATGTGTTCACAACCAGAGTGCAAGAGGCTACAGAGTATCCCTGTGAGGACCCCCATTTTGGGAGGCTGGTTAAGGGATCGCGGATTTTTTTCTCAATGCCAAGGATTGAACCCCTGACCTTGCTCATGCTAGACAAATGCTTTACCACTGGGCTCTGTCCCTGACTCCGCAGTTTGTCTTTTAGGAATCCCACCCAACTGGTCTTTCAGAAAACACAGATAGCTACTGGGTGTGGTGGCATTGCCTGAAACCCTAGTACAGGTGGATTGTAACTTTAAGATCAGTATGGGCTATGAGGCAAGCCCAGCATAAGAAAGAGGAGAGGCAGAAGAAGGAACAGGAAGAGGAAAAGGAGGAGGAGAAGGAAGAGGAGGAGGGGCAGAAGAAGGAACAGGAATAGGAGGAGGAAGTAGAGAGAATGAGATGGTGAGAGAGAGAGAGAGAAAGAGAGACAGCAAGAGAGAGAGAGAGAGAGAGAGAGAGAGAGAGAGAGAGAGAGAGAGAGAGAGAGAGAGAGAGAGAGCACACACAAGCACATGAACACCAGGAATATCCCAGATGCTAGACACTTTCTGATTACACTGAATTCATCTGAGCAATCCGGGATACTCAAGAGCATTTTGTAGAAATGTTTCTTAGTACCTACAACTTTATTTCTGTAAAGTTCCCTTTTTTTTTGTATAACAGCACATGTACAAGTCCAAGGCACAAAACACAAGGCATAGATACTTTTGGAAGCCATTATTCAGTCAACTTTGACATTTTTGGGGGAAGGGAGTCTGGATTTACCTAAAATATAAGTCGCTTCAAGAGCCTTCCAAAGGAGAGCTACACTGTTCTCTGCCCTCCACAGGCATCTCTCCACCCAGTGCCAGTTGGCCTAGACCTCCCTGATGCAACCTTGCTAGACTCCTCCCACAATGTATCGCTTCTCAGGTAAGGTTGAGTGCCTGGCACAGCCTTCTGCCCCTGGAAGGCTGAGGGCATGGCTGCTACTTTCACCCAGAGCTGTGAGTTGCCCAGTATGTCTGTTCACTGCTGTTTCCTGAAGCTGGGCCAGTATGTCTAGGAAAAGCCCAAGGACTTTGGGCTTGGTCCAACAAGCCCATAAGCACAAAGCTTGGCTTTCCCTCTATAGGGGGCCATTAGAGGTTAGAGCTAATGTTCCAGTAGAATTACAAATACCATAATGGTATTGTAGCCAAGGCCCCAGAAAGGCTAAAATGCCACCCTGCCAATCATCCCCTGCCCCTTGAGATCCCATATAAGGAGGAGTGAAAGGATAAAATGCCATTTGTTATTTGCCTGTTGGTAGCAGAAGCTACCATGCAGAAACCAGGGAAGGGATGAGTGTATTAGATGGCTGGAGTCTAAATGAGGTCCTTCATTCTCCTCTAACTGAATCTAAATCTTGGCTTAGCACATACAGGTACTTATTTGAAAAGGTACTAATCTAGCTCACACACTAACGTTCTTGTTGAGGGTTAGGGAGTCATGAGCAGTCCAGTGCTAAGGTAGAAGCCTGGCCAGGGTCTGATCACTATATCCAGGTAGGAGGCAAACATGTGGCCAGTAGAGGCTTAGGCCTTCCTAGAATCAGAGCAGGAAGAAGGAAAGAGAAAGTGCAATGGGCAGATGGATGCCTTTGAAGTGCAAAAACACCACAGCTTATCGATAAGTACAGTCATGTGGGCCTCGGTGTTCTGGACTTTGGCCAGTCAGATTAGTAACCATGGAATCTTGACTGCACAATGGGGAGAGAGGAAGGAGTTGGAAAGAGGCTGGCTGACACATAAGGGTAGCATGCCTTCTTTCTTCTGAATTCTACGCAACGGATGTCCCTCACCTGGAGATTGGGGAGACAGTATGCCATGTCTCCCATGAAAGTCAGTCTAGACATCTTGGCAATTAGACACCAGGTCTAGCTGCTTATTCACTCCAACCAGTGGACTGACGTGCCATCAAAGAGGATCACTCAGCCAGAGACCTCAATGGCACAGTCACTTTGAGACACACATACTCCTGCCCTAGTCTGTGATGCTGGAATGGCTGTTCCCTAAAACACCACTCATATCCTTAATGCCTGAGATTCATAGGACCATATGGGCTTTTTGTTTCTGTTCAGAGAACTTTCTGGTCTGGCTTTGGGGAACACAGCTGGCTTTCTGTGTTTAGTGAATTATCAAGAGCCTTGCCAGAAACTGCATGGATGCCCAGGTCCAAGTGAGATGTCCTACCTCCCCACTGCTTTCCTGTGTGCTCCGCACTCATCTGAAATCACCATATGCTAGTCTATCTCCTCTTATAAACAGTGACTTCTTTGAAGTCAAGGACTGATTAGATTACCTCCCCCACAGCCCCCCCCCCCACCATTTTCCTAACCTCTCATAGGTTGTCACACAGAAGAAACTTAGCTAGTAGCTGCTGGTGAATACCAAATCGCTCCAGTGCCCATCCTACTGCACTGGGTCCCAGACAATGTTCCTGGAATTGACTGTCATTTCTATATAAACACTGCAGACATTTGTTCCAAAGTGACCTCAGCTCGTGAGAGCAGGTTTCTTCTACAGGTGGACCTACCTGCCAGCATGGACACAAGAGATCTCCAGTGACGAGTTCTTGGAAGAAGCCAATAGCCATGGCAGCCAAGGCACTGAGAGGAGCCATTCTCAACACTATCCAAACAGCCTTTGCCAACCCCAGGCTTCCCAGGCTTGGCACTTTTAGAAGAGTCTTTGTCTTGATTTGTACATTTTCCAAGCTCACCCAGGCTTACACGATCTGATCCTGTCCTATTCGCCACTCAATCAAAGAAAGCTGTGTGTGTGTGTGTGTGTGTGTGTGTGTGTGTTCAAATTGCTGAAGGCATCAGGACTGTGGAACCAATGACTGGTCCTAGACATCAGGACACTTCCTTCACCTCCTCCTGTAACTCTACCCCCACACCATCCATTTGACTGCCCTTGGTCTGCTCTGCTGTTGCCAATAATTCAGTAATGTCACCAGAGGAGGAAGAATGCTGGCAACTTTTAGTTTCCACTGAAAAAGGAAGAAATAAGGCTTGGAGAGATGGCACACAAGCACAAAGACCTGAGCTTGACTCACCCAAACCTATATAAAGAGGCTGGGCATGGCGGCAGCTATAATCCCTGTACTGAAGAGGTAGCCAGAGATTGGAATTAGTGAGCTCTAGACTGACCGAGAGACCGTCTTTAAAATGAAGGTAGAAAGCAATTGAGACACATGATATTGACCTCTAGACTCCACACGCATGTGTGCACACTTTCACACACAAACACACATGTACCATGAAGGAGATGAGCATGGAAAGATTTCCTGGGGAGAGCCACGCCTGAGCTTCTCAGCAGTGAATCTGACACAGCTTCTGGGAGCAGATCACTGACTGCTCCACCCAGGCCCTGCTCCACCGCAGGCAACATACCCACTCGCCACTGCTTCTATTCCATGGACCAGACATCTGGGTCTGCATTGCCAAGCAGTCTCCAGCCGCTCATTGCCATCCACTATCCAAAGCAAACCAGTCCCGTGCCCTTCACATCTTTATTCTGCCCTACCTTAATCCATACAGATGGAAAGGGGAGCATCTTAGTGACTTGCAGGAACTGTGATCCTGCCAAGTGACAATTGCTCAGGACTGTAGGATGCTTGCAGACACAATGCCGGGGTATTCAGGAAATACAGAGGGTAGCTTCAGTCTATTGGGAATCTGCTTTCTCTACTCTTCAAGCTACAAGTCATGTTCCTCCTGCTGTTCCTCCTGTCAGTTTACCTTTGTCAAGAAATTAAGTGGCAGGAAGTTGACTTGTGCACACACACACACAAACACCTGTGTGTGTGTGTGTGTGTGTGTGTTGTATGTGCATTCTTGTGGAGGTCAAAGGATAGCCTTGGGTGTCCTTTGGTCTCAACTTGCATAAAAGTAGTGAAGTGGCTGAAGTTGGTAAAGTGGGTGAAGACCCATGGTGATGTTTGTGGAGCAACAGGCATAAAATACTGTAAAAGGAATCCTGTATGTGGGGAAGTTCTAGATGTGAAGTTTTGGAAGAAACAGTCAATAAAACCACAAAGATAAACAGCCTAGAAAACGAAGGCTGTAGAACAGCCATTAACACAAATACTAAGGACAAGAATTATAACATCATCAGGATACACTGAGTTGGAGGTCTGGGTGAGACACCCAGCATTACTGTTTAAGAAGCAGGAATACCGACCTCAGTTTGGGGAGGGGTGATCAGTTAGAGCTACAGGAATTGTCTGCACAGAGTAGACAGATAATAGCAGAAAAATAAATGGAAGTTTTAAGGGAAAATTTCTCAGGGTGTCCCCTCTGCCTAAGGCTTTCTCCCTTTGGCTTCTGCCCTAGTTATTGTTAATTGAAAACCTCAAACCAAGTGACTTAGAACAATGAGTATTTTATTACCCGAACACTCATGATTCTGAGCATTCACTGTGCTTAGTTAGGGAGTTCTTGATCAGGGTCCCTAGGACAGCCACATACTCCATAATGTTATTTTATTCTGTGACAAGGTACATGTTTGGTGGTGGACCCCAAGGATTCTATTGCCTATGACAGCATAGCTGTGCTAGTTGATATAAATATGCTCTGTAATGTTCACTCAGTGATGCAATATACTAATGATGAGTTCTTGGAACACTTCCCACTATTACTGGATACAAGACTTTGACTATGACCAGATAAGCCCTGTAGCGATGTCTCCATCACGTGTCCAGAGTCCAGGCTAGAAAGGAGCTGACAGGAAGTAGAGCCATCAGTGCTCCCCAGGGCTCTCTCTGCTCCCACTTTATTTTCTTAGTCCAGGAGAGAGGGTAGCCAGACTCTCATGTGGTGATGTGGTGATTCCAACGCACCCATATAAAATGGGCATTGTGGCTCAGCTCTGTAACAGGAAGATCACAGGACCTTGTTAACCAGTCAGTTAACAATTGTTAACCAATTAGTGAGAGTCAGGTACAGTGAGAGATCTGTGTGGGAAAAAAAACCAAACAAACAAAACAGAACTTGGAGAGTGATGGGGAAATCACCTGATGTCAAACTCTGACCTTCACGCGGGTATAGGCAAGCACCCACACACATTCACACACACACACACACACACACACACACACACACAGAGGAGTATGCACACACATGCACTACATGACATGCACACACACACTCACTCACACATGCACACTTACACACTCACATATACATATTCTCTCATACACTCTAACACACACTCATATACATATATACACACATACTCTCACACACATTCTTACACACACACACACAGTCATGCATACATACTCACATGCACTCACACACTCACATATACACACTCACACATACTCTCTCACATTCACACACATGCACACACACATAGGAGTATGCACACACATGCACTACACGACATGCACACACACACTCATTCACACATGCACACTTGCACACTCACATATACATACTCTCTCATACACACACTCTAACACACACACTCACATACATATATACACACATACTCTCACACACACTAATACACACACTCACATACTTATATACACAATACTCTCACACACATTCTTACACACACTCACACAGTCATGTATACACACTCACACGTACTCACACTCACATATACATACTTACACAGTCTCTCACATTCACACACATGCACACACTCACTTGTACACACACTCATGCAACACACACATACTCACATACACACACACTCTCACACACACTCACACATTCACACATACTCACATACACACACTCTCTCACTTACACACACTCACACATTCTAATACACACACACACACACTCTCTCTCTTTTCTCTCTCTCACACACACACAGATTCAATGCTGCAAACTCAGACATTTCTGACATGAGGGAGGGTTGGGCAGGCCTGGAAGATAAAGGAGAACTCGAAAGAACTCATTCCTTTCCATTCAGCAATCTCACCCTAGGGATTAAATCTAAGGACATAATCCTGGGCAGGCAAACATTATCCACACCAAGTGAGGATGTTCACTGAAGTTGATGTTATGATAGCAAAATACTGGACAAATTAAGCATTCAAGTGGAGGCTGGTTAAAAAGATTATACTTAATTCACTTGCTAAAACATTATGCACTCATTAAAAAATTATTTTTTTTGAAAACTATTTGTCAGCACAAGAACACACTTACAACACAGAGTTCTCTGTAAATAAAACAGAATAGAAACCGCATAAATTATAGGAAGTGGTATGATCTCCACTTCATTCCAAAATTAAATATGCATGAAGACTAAAAGTAAATCCCACGAAATGTTAACTGTAGTTATGTCTAAGTGATGGAATTACAGGCAGTTTAAATTCTTTCTTCTATACGCCTTTCTGTCATATTTTTTTTAAAAATAAGCATGATGGTTTTGTCATTAGCTAAAAGAAGATACTCCAAGGGGAAAAGACTCAATAACCTTTCCGGTTACTGGCTTAGATGATTAGCAAAATAGAAAAAAAACTTTGTTTTGGTCTGGAAAATAAATTAAATAATTTATGATAAAGGTCTTGGGCTAGAGTAACTCACACTTTCAGACACCCGAACATGCAGGAAAGCAGGCTTGGATATGCACAGAAGTGCTATCTTTGAGGTGTGAAATTTCACACATGCTGCAGCCTGCCTGTCCTGGGGAGCATTTCCTTTAATGGTACATAGAAACTTGCAGTCCTTCAGCCCTCACTGAGACAGTCCCTAATGACCCTCAGAAGTGCTGGGAGATGTCCTTCTGGGTCAGCCTCAGGCTTTCTGGATAATGAGGACCACATCCACTAACCTCTTTGAGTTCCTGAAACCCTCTCTCTGAGGTGGAAGTCCATGGCCATCCTGAGGGCAAAGTGGAAGAAACTAAAAGCCATAAATAAGGTGGTTTCATACAGAAGCCCAGGCTGAAGGGCTAGGGGTAGTGATAACACACCATTGTTCATGACTGAACAGCAGGGACCTGTGGGTGAGGGCCTTCCCAGGGTCCTCTTTGAGGACCACCTCCCAGTGTCACCTTTGAGGTAACACTGTTGTGAGTACCTAGCACATGCTGATGGATCTGCCTGAATCCTTCCTCTGCTCCTCTGCCAGAACAAGCACTTTCACAGGACCTAGTCACTATTCCATCATGAGGCCGCCTCTCTCCGGGTGGTGTATTCTGCAGTGATGAAAGGTTCCTAAAACCTGACTTCTACACGAACACCAAAGTTAGCCCTGCGGACATACACGGTCAGTATCCAGGCCTTTCCCCACGTCCCCATGATCCAGGATGTTAAATCATGTTTGTGAATTGTCAAGGAATCCATGCCCTAAATGTACCACAGACAGGGTACACAATAGGTGATACCCGAGGATGGGTGGCGGCTGAATATAATTCAGGGTATGATTCTAGTCTTTAGAAGCGTATTGTACAAAGTGTAGCTGAAAGCTGAATATATTGTAGGAAATTATTTTACTTAATACTAGCAATTCAAATAGCAGAAGACCATCTGGGGCATTAAATATTTGAATAATGAATGTGTTTGTCAAGAAGGAAGCAGGCTTATGTGGGGAAGATGAGAAAGCAGTCTGTAGCAGAGACTGAGGAGGAATGCCGACAGTTCCAAGGAGTTCTTAAACAGGAGTGACATGGAATTTTTATTAATTCACTTTTCGTGTTCTCTGTATCAATGTCACAGTACTTTCTTCCAGTCAACAGCTATGATGAGCTGGTAATTTTACAATTATACGAGGAAAGGGGGGGAAAGTGAGAGGAGCAGCAGTGTCAATCCACATTCAAGAGTCATGTGCCAGGGACTGGGCCAAGAGCAGCACACGAATCTACATCAGGACCCGAGTTGGTTACTCACCAGCTTTAGCTTGAGATCAGAGACATCTATCCTCAGAATCCAATGGTCGAAACTTTAGAGTACCTATCCTACAGAGTGATTGTAAAGATTAAATACGATACTTTTTAAAAGTGTGTGTGTGTGTGTGTGTGTGTAGAAGCTGAGGACTACCTTGAGCATCTCCCTTGATTGTTCTCCATTTTAATTGTTTGGTTTCAAGACAGGGTCTCCCTATGTAGCCCTGGCTGTCTGGAAACATACTTTATAGACCAGGCTGTCTTGGAACTCACAGAGATCTACGTGCCTCTGCCTCCCAGGTTCTGGGATTAACAATGTATACCACAATACCCAGCTCCATTTTTGAGTCAGAGTCTCTCTAACTCCATGATAAACTTTTATGCTGGTGCTAGGAATCCAAACTCATGCTTGTTTGGCAGACCCTTTGCTGCCTGAGCCATCTGACTGTGCCATGTTTGGGTGTTCCCTCTCCATCCTTGGCAGATTGGTTCCATTTCCTCATGGATACCCAACTCCCTTATTTAAAATGTAATGTTTAAATATAACCTGTCTTCACCCTCCCATGTTCATGCATTGTCTCTTCATCCCATAATACCTAATTCAATGTTATGTAATCCATCGTTCTGGTGTAACACTTAGGGAATAATGATAAGAAAAAAGTTGGTGCATGCTCACTGCAGTCAGTTTTAAAAACATAATTTTAGCTGGGGTTGGTTAACTCTGTTGATGAGAACAACATAATCCTGAAGGGCCAACTATAAATGCTAAGTAAGAGTGAATATCACTAATGGGTAGCCAGAAAGATCTCAAGAGGCAGACGTAGTGGACCTCCTGGCAAAACATTATTTGCTGAACATGACAGGTCCCCTATACACATGACCTCACAGCAGCTTCGACTACAAGAGTAAGACCTGCATGAGATCAGACCAATTCCCAGGATGGAAGGGGGAGAGGCTCAGAAGTCCAGCTTCTAGCTTAGAAGCTATTGGTAATTGATACCTGCTAGGTATTTGGGTGGGGGGAAATGGGAGGAGTGGCTTTCTTTAGAGGGTGTAGTACTGAGAGGCCACATGTGACCAAGAAGATGGTCCTATAACCATGAACATAGAGGCAGCATTAAATAAATTCTGTGGATTAATGATGATGATAAAGAGAGATAGTGGCAGAGATAAGGAAGGAATGGGGGGAAAGAGATATGTGGGTGAAATTGATTAAAATACATTATGAAATCTTCAATAAAGAGTTGTTACTATAACATGGATTTTCCCAGTCTAAACTCCCTCAGACTGTCTAAACTCCCTCAAACACTTCAGGAGGGTAAGACTCATGTGTCCATTATTTCTCTACCATGTGCCCAGCATGAAACAGACCCAACATGAGGAAAAGTTTCAATAAATATGGGTACAAGGAAAGTCTACATTTTGCCACTGTTTGCTGTGGTCAGTGACTTCTTGGTTTTAGTTTTATGTCATTGATTTCCCTTTTGCTGTTAATCAAGTGCTTTATAATAAATTACAGAAATCATGACCCTTTTTTCTTATACGTTTCAGTGCATATCTAAAAATAACTCACTTGCTTCAGAACTACAATGTGATTAGCATACAAAACAAAATTAATAGTTCCCCAGTATCATATATAACTACTTTTTTCAGGGTTCTTCAATTATTTCTCAAACATCCTAATACAGATTATCTCTTCCCAGCAGGATCAGAATTGGAGTGGAGGATGGGCTGTTTTAAGTCCCATGTAGAAACAGCACCTTGCTGTTGCATGTAACCCTGGCTTATTAAAGATGCTGAGGAATAGATTAGCTGGTTAGGTGACACCTAGCATTCCTCAGTCTCCCCTGTCTTGCCCATGAGAGGAAAGCTAGTTCTAAGTGGTGGTGTTATTCAGGTTAAATCTTTTCACATAGAAGATATGGTTGATGATGCTGTAGCTGGAACATTGAATCACTCTGAAAGTTTCATGTCAGGTTGGTCTAACTCAGAGATGCTAAGATTGATCGTCAGCTTAAATGGAGGTGGCTCGATCCCCTCATTGCAAAGTCAGTGAGTCCTCTACTCTTTTATCATTAGCAAATAAGCTGTGAGGTGAAAATTGGTACCTGGTAAATTCATAGCTCACCATCAATATTTTAGCATCTACTGATGATCTTCAGCTGAATCAATTATCCCACAGGGGTTGCAAAATGCTAATTTTCCGATTGCACCTTCCCTTCTTTATTTATTGGCTTATATGCTTGTGTAACAAAGTGCTTTCTCTCATCAATTGGGATATATAGCTCTTTATGAAAGACAGGATACGTGTGCAGCATTCTTCCCTTTAATAAGCCATGCTCAAAATAAGTTATTGGTAAATGGCAGCATGTTTTAAATGTTAGAATTAAAGTAAAGCTGTTCCGAGAGTCCCACTATCCCCTAGCTGAACAATTGTTTTAGCATAAGCCTGGGAAGGGGTGGGTACACTAGACTGTGACCGCTGTGCAGAAAGCTTAGTGCAAATCTCACATATGAATCCTCAGATTTTTAAGGATAAGGATGACTGATCCTAAGTCTAAAAGTTGTTACTGTATCTCAACAGTTCCTGGTTATATGGTTTATGGGCCCAGTGATAATCTTTCCCTTGTGATTATAGATGTCTTTTTGAAAATATACCTGTGTGAATCTTTCTCTCTCTTTCCTTCTCTCTCTCTCTCTCTGTCTCTCTCTCTCTCTGTCTCTCTCTCTCTCTGTCTCTCTCTCTCTGTCTCTCTCTCTCTCTCTCTGTGTGTGTGTGTGTGTGTGTGTGTGTGTAATGTGCACATACACATGGGGGAGTGCCTGTGTCATCTGTAGTTGCTCACATGCCTGTGAACATATTTATATGTGGGTCAGAGATCAACCTTAGATTGATTTATCAGTCAACTTTTGTTTGAGACAAGGTCTTTCATTGGCCTGGGACTTCACCATAGGCTGACTAGCTGGCCAGTAAGCTCTAGGAAATCTCTCTGACTCCACCTTCTACCTTGCCAACATTGGGATTACAAGTGCATACCACTACACCTGGCTCTTTACATTGGTTCTGAGGCCCCACACTCAGGCTGTCACACCTTTGAGGCAAACACTTGACCATCTCTGCCACCATACAAGTTCTTATAAAACACTTTTCCCAACACTTCCCTGGGGCGAGAGCTCATTCCAAGGGCTCATGGAATAAATCTTGCAACTTACCTTTCTTTTTTTCTTTTTCTTTCTCTTTTTTCAGATTAAATTTTTATTTTGAGCATTTCAGTGAGAACTCTTGATTCCAAATTCTCAAATCAGTGTAAATGTCTCCCTCCCTCTTACTGACTACACCTTTTTTTACATGTGGCTGGGCTAGCCACTAGCATCACCGCCCCCCTCCCCGTTCTCTCTCCAGCTAAAGAGCACAGACTGAACTGAGTTCTTTAATGTGGTCTCGTAAATCCAGCCCAGCTTATTGCCTCTACATTCCCAGTCTCAGCTTCTCTCCCCCACTCACTGAGCCCAGCATGGCTGCAGGGTGCTCTCTTCCTGAAATCAGAGGCAGACTGTCCTACCCTCTCCCTGACCCCTTTGCCGCCAGGCTGCAACATAAGCTCCCATCTAATTGCTGCTCTGCCTCTCTCAGCAGAACTTGACCTCGTTCTGGGTCCCTCTCTTAAAGCAACTGTCTGTGTTTTTCATTATGTTTGCCAAGACATATTAGTTTGAACTTTTCCCGGACCTAACTGGGTTGGCTCTTTTTCCTTTAAACCTCCGAGGCAGCAGGTTCAAGAATGCAGCCTTTGGTGGGAGGAGGGGTTTGGCTTTAGGAGAGAGCTTGCAGTCAGAGGACAGTTTGATTATCATATAGTCTGACTAGATCTGTATGCTGACTGTCCCTTTAAGAAGTGGGCAGACTCTGGGTCCAACTTCAGACCTCAGTTAGAAGTTGTAGCCACAAGGAGAACACACACAGCCTGCCCAGAAAGCTGCCCAGCCTTGCCATGGATGGTCTCCTACCAGTCTGTTATCCGAAAATCCTCAAGCCCATCCCACGCAAACACAAATGTGAACACTCTAAACAGCGAAGCCTTCGAGCGAGCCTCCACCCTGCAAAGGAAGTTGAGAGCCAAGTTCCTGGGCGCCCTCAGCTTCTGTACTTTGGCCAATCACCCAGCAAGAAGCAGCACCTCCCGCCTACACTCGATGCATGCTAGTGAGAAGTCCTTATGATTTCTGTGAGGATGTCATCTGCAGCTTAAGTGAATAATTCCCTTGGAAATAAAAGTGTTCATGAGCCCTGGGAGAAGAGAGGAGACATGCGGGGATGGGAATGCTAATCAGAATGAAGGGAGTTTTCCAGCTTTTAGCTTTGCTAGGAAAAAAAAAAGTAAGATAAAAGTCATCTATAAAAAAGTGCTGGAAGGGCTTCATGCAGCCTGGGGCCTTTGCCAAGGGACAGATTTCCTTCACCAACTCAGTTCCTTCCAGGCCTTTTTTCTTGTGTGTTCTTCTTTGCTTTCTTCTCCCCTTTGTCTTTTAAGCAGCCCCACTTGGTCTGGGCAGCAATCTTTAGGGCCAGTGAAACTTGTATTGGGCAAATCTTAGAAATAGGTGTATCCGGCTCCCTGCAGAGGGAGGTACCACACTATTTTGGATTGGCAGCAAGGAGACCCCATGTCAGCCTGCTAGGCTCAAGATTCTACATG
Organism: Mastomys coucha; assembly: GCF_008632895.1. Classification (NCBI taxonomy): domain Eukaryota; kingdom Metazoa; phylum Chordata; class Mammalia; order Rodentia; family Muridae; genus Mastomys; species Mastomys coucha. The sequence goes on along the minus strand of NW_022196906.1, from coordinate 53,479,707 downwards.
TAGAACTCCCCGCTTCCCCTCCCAGGTTGTCACTTGCCCATTGCCTCCTTCCGGTCCTTCCTCTCCTGCAAGCCTGCTCTTTTGGTGTCTAGATAGAAGACTACATGCGTCTGCCAGGCACGAGGCTGCCTGTTTGAACCCCCTCACTACTCTTGTTTGGGACAGGGCTCATCTGTATGGCTTAGCATATCGCAGGATGACCTTCTCCGGACTTCACCATCCTCATGCATGACCCCAGTGTCTTTGTAAATCAAACAGTAGAGGTTAGCTTGCTGTGGAGAGAAAAATACATAAATCAATATGCAAATAAGTCCACACCAGACCCTGAAAAACAGTGATGGAGCATCTCGGAAGACAGATGGTGTAGCTTTTCTGCTGAACTCTGTCCGAAGTGCCATGGTTCTGGTTGTGGGCTTTGAGAGAAAGTTAGCCAGATAGAAAGCGTCTCCTGGATTGACTTTCCTTAAACATATCCCAGGGGCCAAGCTAACCGCTGGTCCAGTCTCAAATTTAGATTTTTCCAACTCTCAATTCCCAGCATCTCAAAGAGATTTTCTTGTGGGCCCATGAGATACCCCCGGTTCTCCTGAGAATCTTTTTTGGAGTTTTGACCAACCATTCTGAGAAAACAGTGGTGGGAATTTTTGTCACTGGCCAAAGAAGACTCAGCTGCTCCCAACCTGAAAGACAGAAGCTGCTGGGTAACTCGTAGAGGGAAAGCTAGTGATTTCTCATGTTGAATCAAAAGAGCGGGCTCTTGCTGATCACACAGACTCAGCCATCATGCTACTGGGGTGAGATTTCAGAGAAGGTGGAAGAAACTTCCAATTCTGTGTATCCATATGCACCTGGGCAGCAGAGAAAGCCACAGACTCCAGAGTCTGGCTTCATAATCCTCTTACCAACTCACAGTCTTACACCCAACCAGCTGCTAGTCTCCTCTGTTTGGCTGCATTACCAACTGGTTTCCCCCACTCCCTTTCATCTCTTTTCTTTCCTCATATTCCTTCATCTCCTTTCTTTCTCTCTCTCTCTTTTTAATTTAATTTTTAAAAATTATTCACTTTACATTCCACTCACTGCCTCCTCCCAGTCACCCCCTCCCACAGTCCTTCCCCCTTGCCCCATCCCCTTCTCCTCTGAGAAGGTAGCATTTCAAGTCTCTGAGAGGCCAGGTGTTCCCTCTCCCACTGAGGCCACACAAGGCAGCCCAGCTAGAAGAACATATCCCACGTACAGGCAACAGTTTTGGGGATAGTCCCTGTTGTGAGGAAGGACAAGAGAGATGACTAGATGACCATGGAAATTTGTAACTGATGGGGGTGAGGAGGTGGGTGGTGGTGCTGAAACAGAGACCTGGGATAAGGAATACATTCAAGAATCAATGGGGTGGGGCTGGAGAGATGGTTCAGCAGTTAAGAGCACTGACTGCTCTTCCAGAGGTCTTGAGTTCAAATCCCAGCAACCACATGGTGGCTTACAACCATCTGTGATGAGATCTGATAATAAATCTTTAAAAAAGAAAAAGAATCAATGGGGTGACTACACTGAGGATATGCAACCTGAAGAGGCCACCTCCTGTAGCCACATAGGAACTCCAATGGAGAGACAGAGACACCAACGTACCTACATAACTTTCAACCCAAAACATATCCTGTTTACAAGAAATGTAGGCAAGAGTCATGGAGCAGAGACTGAGGGAATGGCCAATCAATAACTAGCCCAACTTGAGATCCTCCTCTATTTCTAAAGAGTAACACTTAGAAGGTGCCTCAGTCAGTAAAGCACAAAGCATTCACCTTGCAAGACTGGGGACCTGAGTTTTCTCTTCCAAACCCAAGGAAGAAAAAGCTCAGCATGGTGGCGTACATCTGTGATCCCAGGTATGGGAAGGTCAGCGAGACTAACCTACTAGACAAGTTCCAGGTTATGGGAGAAACTCTGCTTCAAAAAGAGGGAAAAATGGGGCCAGCTCCATGAAGAACCGTTCCCTAGGTTGTCTACTGATATCCACACGCACGTGTGCACACATACCTCCCACACTAACATCCACACGCATGCAATACACGCACAAAAAGAGAGAAGAGTAAAATGATGCTGTACTAGTTACTTCTCTGTTGCTGTGATAAAACACCATGGCCAGGCAACTTAGAGAGGAAGAGTTTATTTTGGCTTACAGTTCCAGGGGTAAGAGCTCCCCTGAAATGTCAGGGAGCACAGCAGCAAGTGGTGGCAGTGGCAGGAGCAGGAAGCTAAGAGCTCCCATCTTGAACTGAAAGCAGAGAGAGTAAACTAGAAGTAGGCAAGACTCTTCACTCCCAAAGCCCACCCCAGCAGCACACCTCCTCCAGCAAGGCATCTTCTAAACTTCTCCAAACAGCACCATCACCTGGGGACCAAGCACTCAAACATCTGAGCCTATGGGAGCCATACTCACTTAAACCGCCACATTTGCCCATGCTCCATTACCTACTCATCATCCAACATGGCCGAACAATGATCAGCTGGTCCTGTTTCAGTTGTATACCCATCCCATTTACTATCATGCCTCAAGGCTCGGAACTTAGATAATATCAAACAAACCAACTACCATTTAATCTGTGATTAATTTAGCGTCTGCCTCCAAAAGCGGATTCTCTTTTGGATGTAATGGTTCCGCTATGATACCGAAAAATAATTCTTAACATTTCCAAATAGCTCATCAGTGTTAAAATCTCCTTAACACCTCAGTTTATATTTGCTTAAGTCAGAATCTGAGTAGGAGCTATGTAGTGTGTATGTGTTTTTGTATATTCTTCATGAGGGTTATTTTATTGATAGAATCCATTGGATTATTTGAACTGAGAATTTCACTGGCCACATTGCTGTGGTTGTGTTTAATGCAGTCCTTTGTCTCCTGTGCTTTCCTTACTCTGGTGGATTAAGGGATTTGGAGGCAGGCAGTGGAGTATATAAGAGAATGTAAGGTCCATCCACATTTCTTTTTCTAATGGCAGCAGCCACTGAGTATCACTGCCTGGACGGACCATTTCCACTACTTCATTGATACTGACAGTCTATTCATCTTCATTTTGGAGCTTCTAGAAGGAGTAATTTCTTTCCCTACGCCACTCTTTTTTTTTTGAGATCTCAGGCCACATGGCCAGAATATAAAAATGAGTTGTGGCCAGTGTCGTTCACACCTCAATGTAAAAGAAACTTCTTGTTCTCCTTAACCATCTATCTTCTTTTCCCTCAAATACCTTTCAAAAGCCACTCACTGGCCAATATATTGGCTTTGCCTATGTGTCTCTGGAGTCCATACTTACCAGCAGAAAGATACAGATTAGTTTGAGCAATTCAGAAAAGTTTCTTCATTCAGACATAGACCGTCTTGCCACATATGATGTTTGTGCTGTAAATGCACACTTCCAGGGCCTTCCTGATAGTTAACAAACTCCATTCTTATTGTGAAGGGCCCTAGTCTGGGCCCTGAGGATGAAGAAGGCATGCAATCTTCCACAGAGAAGCCATTACCAGCTCAGGATGGAAGTCCAGCTGCCCACTTCATGCCACCAGCCTTGCACACTGACCATGATGGCTCCGGCTCCTGTCCCAATCCCTGCTGTTCACGTGTGCTCTGAGAAGACAGCCCCACAGCTCAGCTTTCTTTGTGACTGTAGAGATTAATAGGACACAAGCTGAGTGGCTTTTTGTTACACCATACCAACAGAGCCAGCTTGCTGACGCCTGATGGGGGAGCCCAGAGGTGAATCTCCCTACATGAGCTGACAGTAACATAGTTCAGACTTCTTGGGAATGTGGAGAACCCATCCAAGCAGATAATATTGAGGACCCAGGGTCCATAGTGAGCGCCAGGCCAGCTGGTTGCCGCAACAGGATCTCCAAGAAGAGCATCTCAGTAATCCAGGCTGGATTGCAGCCACAGGCTTGAAAGCCTGCTGGCTACGGGCTGCAGCTGCCACCCAGCTCCAGCTGGGATCATGGCTGCCTCTTGGGTGGTATGAGGAGATGTAGTAGTGATAATATAGAAGCTTGCTTCTCGACGTTGCTTGTCCCAGTCAGTCAGTTAGGGAAGAGATGTCAAGTGTGGAGCTAGGCTCCACCTTCCTTCCTTTGACGGCTGTGTTGAAGGTTGGTGCTTGGAGCCCAGTTGTATGAGCTTGTGCCTGTCTGCTTGTAAAAAATGTGGAAAGAGGCACTAAGCAGCTCTTCCTGAGTCATTTACCTGCCACCACATTTTCCTCTCTGTGCCAGAGAATGTCCTGGGCTTCTCACCAAACTTGGGGAGAGGTTTGCAGGCTATGCTCTAGTTACTGCCCAGCATACTGCCCTCTTGGAGTATGCTCAATAGTCTGTTTTTCCTATTCTAATCTAAAGAGGGACTGTATTCACTGTCAATTACTCTCCTGTTACCATAGTGACTGTGCACACAGTCCACTACACTTAACTAAACCTGTCCTATGGGAAAGGGGATTCCTTTCAAATAGGATATAAAAAATTTCAGGGGTAAGGGGCAAGGCGGGAGATAGTTCAGAGGATAAAGCACTTCCTAGGTAAGCATGGGGACCTGAGTTCAGATCCCAGAACCTCAAATACATCTGGATGCTACTGTGTTTCTTTCCCAATACTTGTATGGTGAGATGCATGATGGAGACATTTTAGTAACTTTTCTATTGCTTGATAAAACACCATGGCCGAGGTAACTCATAAAAAAAGGAGCTTAATTGGGCTTACATTTCTAAAGGGTTAGATCCATTCCACGACGGCACAGTGAGGGCATGGGAGCAGGAGCAGCTGAGCGCTCACATCACAAACTGAAGGTAGGACATAGCACAAAGGGACTGATGAAAGTCTCAAGGCCTGCCCCACGAGGCACACTTTCTTAAAGAAACCATACCGCCCAGTCTTTCCCAAACAGTTCCACCAACTGGGGACCAAAAAGTCAAACATATGAGCCCATGGGGCCATTCTCAGTCAAACCACAAGACAGGAGAGTCCTCAGACGTGTGAGAGCCAGATATCTTGATGTACACAGTAGTGAATGAGAGTCCCTGTCTCAAACAAGGTAAAAAGAGATGAATGGTACCCAAGGTTGTCCTCTGACCTCCATACCCATGGCACATGACTATTTTCTCCTTACCCCTTCTGTCTTTTACACACAAATGCAAGAGGGTCTTTTTTTACTGAAATATAGCCTCATTCTAAATTTGTGAGTGACATATGGGTTCAACGGACTCAATAAGCCAGTTGGCTCAGGTTGTTGCGTCTGCTGAGCACAGAGATGAGGAGTTCAAAATTGGAGTGGGGACTCTCTGTTCTCTATGATTCTTTGACCCTGGCCTGTACAGTTTGAGGTGGGTGGTGGGGACAGAAGGGGAGGCACACATGAGATCCTGGTGTTGCTGCTCACCTTATGTTCATGAATTTATTTCCTACTGAGAGTCAGATGTAGCTGGCATGAATCCCATGTCTCTGCCAACTTCACTTTCATGTCTGGGTATCAACAGACCATGCAAAATATTCCCACAACTCACCTGGATAGGAACCAAGAAAATGTACAACCTCTGAGCTGACCTGGGACAGATCTTTTTAAGTCTTGGGTCTGATCTTGACAGGCTCATACCCATGTCTGCAGAAACTCCAAGGCTTATCAGGTTCTGGATACTACTTAGGGATTTTTTTTTCCTGGTGAAGAAATTAGGAGAAACCAGGCCTCATTTTTGTCACAAACCAGCTTTTGGGTCAACTCTGATTATTTCTAGGATTCACTAAAGTGGTCTTACTGGGATCAGGAACTAATAGAAATGATAAAGTAGTAGATCTTGATGCTATTTGAAAATATCTTGTCTTCTTTACCTCATGGACACGTAGTAAGACAACCTTCTTGGTCCCACTGGTGTGTGTGTGTGTGTGTGTGTGTGTGTGTGTGTGTGGCCACTTTCAAGGTCTGATCCATGAATTATAGGCAGAGGTAATATATGCCATGTCTAAGGTTGACAGTTTCATTGCTGGGCAAGCCACTTCTCCATCCATGATTTCTCCTTGGCTCTGCCATAGCAGCTGGTTAAGTCTGGAATGGTGGCTTCTCTTGTCAGTTTTAGGAATCATCATGAGGACCATAGAGAAGACCCCTACTAGGTAAACACTGCTGCCAAATAAGTCTCAATTGTCACAAACTGTGAAGTCTGTCCTGACTCACATACTAAGTCAGACAAAGGTGACTTTTAGGGTACACTTGAGTCTGTACATCCTTTTTTAATTTCCAGGGTCTTGCATCTTGCCAGCAACAGTCTACTTCACTGTCATATCTGGGCTCCTTCCAGATACCCAGTACGATGGACCAGACTTCTAAGGTCTTAACTACCTCATGATGCACTTCAAGCCTTGAATATGAGCCAAGCTCAGTGATAAACCTTGGGAGCCCGAGATGTGGTGGGGAGAATAACATCTAATGTCGGTATCCTAATACCCAGGATCTGAGACAATGGCAAGGAATGTGACAAAGTAAAGGATTCTGGGAGGTTGTGATATCTGCACAGCTCGGCACCATGCACAGGGGCTCCAGTTGATAAAAGAGGAAACCCAGAGTTCCGGGGTCGCTGAATATTTGAAGATGGAGGACAAGACCTGGATGCTCAGGAATGGTAGTGAGCTCCAGAAACCATCAAAACCAAGGAGATAATTTCTCCACAAGGGATACTACCTTGCCAACATCTCCACTGTAGCCCATTGAGACCCATTCCATTATTCTAAATTTCAGAATGTAAAATCATTCGTTCATGTAGTTTTCATGTATGTGTCCGTGTGGGTATAAGTATGCTCATGGAAGCCAGAGGTTGACATCAGGTGTCTTCCTCAGCAACTCTCCACCTCTCACTGAACTTGGAACTCACTCACTAGCTTGACCAGCTGGCCAACGAGCATCCAGATCCTCTTGTCTCTGCCTTCTAAGCACTGGGATTTTTATGTGGGTACTGAGATCAGAACTCAAGTACTTCCTGCTTGGGTGGTGAGGACTTTACAGACTGAGCCATCTCCCTAGCCACCTCAGTCAGTGTGGTTCAAAACTAACTTTGTAGTGAGTTGTTACAGCCGAGACAGGAAGCTAACACACTCTAGAAAACACCTTCTGTCTCTGAGCTCTCTCAGGAGACCATCAGCCTCATCACAAGTAAAGCATAACACTTGTTTGGCAGGACACCTGGAAGCCCAGAACTATGCTAGGACTACAGGGCCCGTGGAGAGTCTATAATTTCCACAGTGATGACAATAGCATTCTTCACCCCACCCCAAATTTTCTGCCCATTGCCCAACAATGCACAGTGTCGTCTATATTCACTGTGTTCCACTGAGCAGGTTGTAGGCACCACTACTTGGTAAATGAAGGAATGGATGAGAGATTACATTCCACAAAGCATTATCAGACTGTGTTGCTCTTGATGATTTATTGAAAAGCTCCAGTAAGAAACACAGCAAGCTGAGTGATGCATAGTGAAGAATTCAAACGGAAAAGCCCACGGATGCAGAAGAGCACTTGATGCTTTGCCCACTCACAGTTTTGTCAGGTGCAAACACAATCTGTGTGATTCTCCTTAGCTGGCTGATTCTTTTGATTCCTTCAGCCATGCATGTTCTCTTTGTGTGTGTGCTTGCAGTCGGGTTTTCTGACAGTGCGACCGATCTGTTCTCTCCTGGGCACCTGCTTCCTCCAGCTGATTAAAATTTCACTCGTTTCTTAGAGAAGCAGCATGATTGTTTAAGCAGGCATGTTCCTGGGACCAGAGTGGAGCAAGCAAACCTAGATTGTAGTGACCTCAATAGAGTCTGATTTGTTTGTGCTTATCCCAACTGGGCTGTTGAATGATAATTATGAAAATCATTAGTTTGTGCCAAATAGCATATCTGATGTGCACTGACCAGGCTTTAAAAAAACCCAACTTTATCTAATGTTCTATGTGTATATCCCACTTGCCAATATAATCCATTCCTGAATAGAAAGTTCTGTCCCCAAACAGTGAACATTATTTTAATGACATCAAATGCTGAGATAATTTTTTCCCCATCCCCAAGATAATTTTCTTAACATCTGAAACATAGCACAATGTTATGTAACATCTGTCATGTTTGCATGTCAAATGCTCTAACAACATTTCTCTCTAATCAAAAAATGTACAAAGTTACAGAGTAAAATAGATCTAATGCATCAATGAAAAATTTAATTCTATATTAAATTTCTGGATAACAACACAGAAAGAAATTCTTGTGATTTTATTCTGGGTACAGGTTTCATAACTGTAACATAAAGATCATAATGCACATAATGAACAAAAAAAAAACCCCTGCTAAATTGTACCATCAAACATAAGAACTTTTGCTCTTCCAAAGACACAGATAAGAAAATGAAACGAATTACAGACTAGTAGAAAACATTGCCAGTTGTGTATCTGATGATGAACTTGATCTTTCAAAACTCAATTTGAGAAAATAAATAATCTAATTTTAAAAGGAATGAAAGATTTAAACAGAGACTTCATCAAAGAAAATATATGACTGACGAGTCAGTACATCAAAAGATCTTAATCTTCATCAGCCCTTAGGGAGATACACTTTAGATCTGTGAGACTAGCAGACCGTGTGTGTGTGTGTGTGTGTGTGTGTGTGTGTGTGTACATGCATGCCTGTGTTGTGCACACATATGTATGGAGGCAGAGGACACCCTCAGGTGTTGTTTCTCAGATGCCATTACTGTAGTATGCTGTTCCCTGGGCATAGCAGCTGCCATCTTCCTCAGAGCAGGTGTGACTACGCACAAGTAACCCTGGAGGTTGGGCTTGCTGGTTGCTGGTGTTCTCAAAGAGAGGGAGGCCTGGGTACCAGGGACATTAGATCCTCACCTGAGATTAAGGCAGCTCTCTCCTACACTTCCTGCCCATTTCTGTCATTCTGCCCTAAGGGCACATGGCCCTGTGATCTCAGGAGGTCCAGAGTACATAGAGACTGTGGGAGGTTATCAGACTGGGACTCCATCTATGCAGCTATGGGGGAGGCATCATTTATGAGGAGGTGAGGCTCCAGTGGTGCAGCTGCAGTGGGATTATCCAGATCCTGTAAGTCAGCCCCAAAGCATGCTCCAAAAGGACACCAACTGACCTCACTGGCCCCTACAGTAGACTATGGTCTGTTGTTTAGGCCTTAAAGGAAATGGTAAGTGTTCATCATTTCTCAGGGAGCTAGCCTTCCTCCACCTTGTTTCCTGAGACAAGGTGTCTCACTGGCCTGAAACTGCAGCTAGGAATCCACCTGTCCACCTTTCCAGAGCTAGGATAAGAGGGAAGTACTATTGATGAGCTTTCTTATACAAGTACTAGGACTCCAGCTCAGGTCTTCAAGACTCCAAGGCAAAGTCATTTATAGACTGAGCTGTCATCCTGGTCACAGCTGACATTTAAAAAGCTGATAATACCAAATGCTGAGGACACGAGGAGGCACGGGCTCTCAGTCATCACTGCTGGGAACCTAAAGTGATGCAACCACTTTGAAAACCAGTGTTACGGCCTCTTATAAGGTTAAATATGCGCAAATCGCCTGGCCCAGAACATCCCTCTCTAAAGAGTTATCCAGAGGTACAGACACACATAGCCTGTGTGTTGATGTTTATAATGGCCTTTTTTATAAGTCAGAATCTTGGCTGACTCATTCACATGCTCTTCAGCTTGGGATGGATAAATGAATCGTGGCTTTCTGTACAATAGAAGGTTACTAGCAATAAAAAATGAACATGTTGGGCAGTGGTAGTGCACGCCTTTAATCCCAGCACTTGGGAGGCAGAGGCAGGCAGATTTCTGAGTTTGAAGCCAGCCTGCTCTACAGAGTGAGCTCCAGGACAGCCAGGGCTACACAAAGAAACCCTGTCTCGAAAAACAAAAACAACAAAAAAAAAGAACACACACACACACCAACACGAGTGACTCTCAAATGTCCTGGACTGAGCGAAAGAAGACAGACCTAAAAGTCTACTTACTGTATGTGCCCACGAGAAGGGCAATTATAGTAATACAAGTTGCTCAGAACTTGCCAGGGCCTGGGGATGGGATGACTACAGAGGGGCACAGGGGACATTTTGGAGTGATTAAAAGGTGTTATATCTTATATACTGTGGCAGTTATGTGATTAGTGAAATTGTGTACTTTTTAAAGGTGAATGTCACCGGAAGCAGGTCAGATTGCAATAAACAACAGCCAGAAAACAAAACCAGCTGCTTCAGCTGCAGCAGCTTGCATGTGTGATTCCTATGACCTTTGTGGGGATTCGGTGTGCATGTCTATGTATCTATGGCCGCTCCTGATCTTGTCAAAACATCTGCACATGAATCTGTTGTTCTACTGTTTGTATTTAGAAAGGGAGTTAAGGCTTTTTTGTGTGTTATTTAGTTAAAATGTTGACTTGAGGTTGGCTTGGGTATGTAAACATCATTATCTCCTATGTAAACATCAGCTAAAAATATATAGGCAAATACATAGGTTCAATAAGGCTTGGATATTAAAAACCCAAAGAGATTCTCCTGGGAAAACAAACCGAGAGACATTTTTGCAGGGTGTGCCAGTAGCAGGAGACGGCTGAACCCTATTTTTACACCCTGGCAGACAGCCTACCCCATTGCTATTCAACTGACATGTACGCAGAGAAACTTCTGTAGAATAAAAGTCCCGTTTCATAAGCATTATTTTCTTCAGGCACTGACAGTCATACTAGAAAAAAAAATCCAAAGGAGCTGAATAATTTGAAGAATGAAGACTATCTATTATTAATAGTACTATTAATATCTATCCCCAGACCTAAAGAGTGGACGGTCTTTTCATAGTCATAGAATATTTACACAAATGTATATCTTAGCCTGAGCTCTTCCGAAATGTACAGCAAGAATAAATTATATCCTCTGATCATAATTAAATGCTACTATAAAAAGATAATGGGAGAATAACCAAAATCTTCTAACTGCTTGGAATAAAAATGACAATTACGGAGTTGCCTGGCAAATTTAATATTGTGATTACTACATGTTGAAACTTATAGGATGTAGCCAAAGTTGGGCTTGGAAGGGAATGTATAGACTTAAACGTCTCAATTACCAAACAAGGAAACATGGAAATGAGCAATGAATTAAGTAATCGATTGAAAACTCTGGCGTGTGTTAAACAACAAAATGTCTAGTGCCGGCAGAAGCTAGAGAGAAGCAACAAAATGAACGGGGAAAGTGGGAGGGACCACGATAAAGGAAAGCATTTATCTAATCACTACGTTTAAAAACAGGAAATTAAGTTGGATAGCTGAATGGAAGAGGGTGGCAATAAAACAAATTGTTCACCAAGTAGTGAATTAAAAGAGAGGGAAAGCATAATTATTTAAGATTAGAATAAAAAAACGAGAGATGCACTCCTAAGTGTATATGACATTTAAGAAATTGTAGACATACTTTCTATATTATGCTGTTCATGTGATAGTCTAGATAAATGAGAGACTGACTAGGAAAATATAAATTATTCAAAGTAGGTGAGCAGCGGGGTGGGAACATAGTCCAGTTAGTAGAATATTTACTTAGCAGGTACAAAGCCCTGGGTTCTAACCCCAGCCCTGCACAGCAGCCATGGCTGTTGTTACAGCACTCCAGAGAGAGATGCAGGAAGATCAGAAGTTCAAGGTCATCCTTAGTTTGAGACTAGCCTTGGCCAAATGAGATCCTGTCTCACACAAACAGACAAAAAAGGTAGGGGGTGGAAGGTAAGGAAAGAAGTGTAGACTAACTTTGAAATACAAATGTGAGCTTTACAAATGCAATATCAGAGTTCCTTCTCAGTGGTTTTGTGTGTGTGTGTGTGTGTGTGTGTGAGTCTATAATCAATATTGCCTTTTTCATCTCTGATTATGTACTGTGTTAGTTTCCTTTAGCTACTAGAACAAATTACCACAAATTCAATGATTTAGCACACAGACTTATTCTTTCACGGTTTCAGAAGCCAGAACTCTGCAATTAGTTTCACTGGGCCAAAATGAAAGTGTCAGCAGGGCCTGTGCTGGAAACCCTAGGAGAGGATCCATCCCCCTCCTTCCTGATGTCTGCACTTGTATTCTTTGCCTTTTCCAGCTTCTACTCCCCATATGCACTTCTTGGCTCATTCTGCCTTTGCTCCATCCTCAAAGCTCAAAACATCTTCCAATCTCTCTAAAGCAGATCAATGCAGTGCGTGTTCGTGCATGTGCGTGTGTGTGTATGTGTGTGTGTGTGTGTGTGTGTGTGTGTGTGTGGTGTACCTGTTCACACAGATTCACATGCACATGTTTGGAGTCTGGAGGAAGCTTCTGATAGTGTTCCCCAAGCACCATCTACCGTTTCCTCTTTGAGACAGTATCTCTCATTGGCCTGGAACTTTCTAAGTAGCCTAGGTTGGTTGGACAGCCAGCTCAGGAGATCCCTAAGTCTCTGCCTCCCCAGCACTGGGATCACAGATCAGCTAGCACCATCCAGGACACAGACATTTTTTAATGTGGAGTCAAACTCAGGGACTCATGTTTGCAAGGCAATCATCTTTTCTGACTTACCCACCTCCTCAGCCTGCAACGTTTCTTTTCTGTATCTTGAAGTATCCCTCTCTCTGCCTCCCTCTAAGAACACATGATTGTCTTCTTGTATGGTCCAGGATAATCTACCCATCTTGAGATCATTAGCCACATTTCCAGAACCCTTTGTGCCACACAAAGTAACCACACCCAGGTAACATTACTTTGTAGGATTTAGATATCTTTTACTAAAAAAATATTTAGTCAAATTTGGCCCTTGGCCTCCAAAACTTCACATGCATCTACATGCAAAATATAGTCACACCCTAGAAGTTTAAACTCATTACATTGTAAAATATCACCATCTAAATCAGGTGTGGAAAGATTCTGGGTATGATCCACCTCCTGGTCCAGACACTCGCAAACTAGAAAACAAGATGTCTTCCCCCTCCTCACTCCAGATTTAACACAGGAGCACAGTGCAATGGTTAGAACTGTCTCCGCTCCAGGAGAGGGGATATGGAGGAATAAGGGAGTCATGGCTTCCCAACAAATTTCAAGATCTATTAAGATGGATTGCATTGGATCTCAGGCACGAGAAAATTCTTAAGGCCTCAAAGTTCTGTTTGTCTAGAGGTCTGCCCTCTGAGAGGGCCCTATCTTTCTGAGGGGCAATGGATGGCTGCTGCTAGTGATGCTGTGGTCCTGGTGCTGTCCCTGGCTTGCTGGAAACAGATGGTGGCTCTTTATTTAATCTTTTCTTTGTCTCTCTCAGTCACAGTTGGCACTGTTTCTGCTGGACTAACATCCTTGAAACCCTTGTATATCAGAGATCTGAGCCATCAGATGAGAGGATCCTCCACGGATGCTTCTTGATAATCCCACTTCTCTGTTCGGCTTGTCTTGAGATGACTGAGTGTAACCACGAGTCATGCCCTTAATCATTTCAGCACTAGCAAGAGGCTGGCCAACCACACCCTTGGCTTTCTTTCACTAGCACCATACCCCTACCGTGAACCTTTCCTCTTGACGCTGCCTTTATTTTATTTTATCTTATCTTTTGTAATTTCACTAGGCTGAGAATGTCTCAAACCATCAAGCGACGCTTCCGTTTCTTTTTTGCTTAGCAGATTTTCTCATTGTGTCTCACATTATTCATAATCAGCGAAGAGGAAGCCAGCTGCACCTTCTACACTTTGCTGAGAAATCTTAGCTAAATAGCCAACTCCTCTATTCTCCTTATAACCATGGGATTAAATTCAGATGTACTTTCTGCCACTGTGCAACAGGATCTTCTTGCCTCTAGGCTTCAGTAACATATCCCCATCTACCCCGACAACCCCCCCACCTCCTGAGCCTTCCTTAACAGCGTCTTTAACATTCATATTTCCAACAACATTCTGCATATGATAAGTGTGTGTCACACTAAGCTTCCCCTGTTCCTCACCTCTTCCTGAGCCCTCGCTGGCCGACTTGAACACCCACATTTCCACGACCAGTCTGTTCAAGGAAGCCTAGGCTTTTCTTCCCCTGTGCTCCTGAGGCCCACCAGCCTCTTTCCATTATCCAGTCCCAAGGTGGCTCCCACATTTTAGATGCTTGTTATGCTAGTTATCTCCGTTTCAGACACCAGATCTTGCATTAGTTAGTGAATCACTTGAGACAGAGAAGCATCAAATGTATGAAGAGTTGATGCTTGTAACTGTGAGGACTTGGCAGTCATTGGGAAGGGCAGGCTGGCATCCTCAGGCACAAGCTTTGGTTCTTAATGTCACTTCTGCATCTTCAAGGGAAACCTCAGACCCACTCAGATCACACATGAACAATAAAAATAAATTAGGTGTAGAAGGCACATCTCTCAGTATAATAAAGTCATGCATGCCAACACATAAGAGACAAGGGAAGGGTGCCCATTCCACTATGATTTAAAACTAAAACCACTATGCACCAATAGTAAGGTAGTGGGAAAATAAATTAAACTATCCAATTTATTAAAGCATAAATAAATAATTAAATAAATAAAGTATGTTTAGGCCTAAACTTAACCAAGAAGGTAGAGGATTGATGAATAAAATACTATAAAGCATGATGAAAAAATTGAAAACCACATAAGTAAAAAGAGAGCCTGCATTCACCCTAGGTGAGAGCTCTACCTCTAAGATGTATCACCACCTAACACTGTGTTTATGGGCTGGATAAAGTAATGTTGTTAACCTGAAACACTGAAAGCATGTAATGGAATATCCATTGAAACTCCAGGGTTATATTAAGAAAAGGAAGAAAAGTCTTAAAAATTTTAAGTACATGCAAATACAAATATCTGAAAAAATTTTTATCAAAAGGGACATTTTTCATTAATTTATTTATGTATTCACTTTACATCCTGGTCGCAGCCCCCTCTTTCCTCTCCTTCCAGTCCCACCTTCACAAACCCCTTCCCTCCTTAGCCCCTCCTCTTTGGGGGAAGCCCCACTGCCCCATGGGTACCTGGCACATCAAGTCACAGCATGACTAACTACATCTTTTCTCACTGAAGTCAGACAAGGCAGCCCAGCTAGGGGGAAAGGATCCAAAGGCAGGCAACAGAGTCAGAGACAGCCCTTGCTTTAGCTGTTAGAGGACCCTCATGAAGACCAAACGGGACATCTTTGACAAATGTGTAGGTGGGTTTAGGTCCAGACCATGCAAGCTCTTTGACTGGTGGTTTAGTCTCTGTGAGCCCCATGGGCCCAGGTTAGTTGACTCTATAGGTCTTCTTGTGATGTCCTTAACCCCTCTAGCTTCCTTAATCCCCCCCATTCCACAAGACTTCCCGAGGTTACCTACTGCTTGGCTATGAGTCTCTGCTTGTTTCTATCAGCTGCTGGATGCAGCCTCTCAGTAGACAGTTATGCTAGGCTCCTGTTTGGACTCATAGCAGAGTATCATTGTGTCAGGGATTGGCTCTCTCAGATGAGATGGGTCTCAAGTTGGGCCAGTCATTTGTTGGCCATTTCCTCAGTCTCTGCTCCATTTTTACTCCTGAATATCTTATGTAGGCAGGACATATTCTGGGCCAAAGGTTTTGTGGGTGGGTTGGCATTCCCCTCCCTCCACTGGAAGTCTCACCTAGCTACAGGAAAAGGGACAAATTTTAAGGAATTATACTCTATGGTTTCAAAATATACTAAAACCTAAGCTTGAGATTCCTCAGAATCTGTGTATAAGCTGGATGTGGTGTCCATCTTTAATTCCAGCTGGATGTGGTGGAACACCTGTAATTCTAGCTGGATGTTGTAATATTAGCCTTTAATTTCAGCTGCATGTGGTGGTGTCCACCTGTAATTCCAGCTGAATGTTGTGATGCCCTCCTGTAGTTTCAGCTGTATGTGGTGGTGTCCACCTATAATTCCAGAGCCCAGGAAGCAGAAACAGGAGGAGGGCTGGGCTTGCTGGTTAGCAAGTCTGACAAACTGGTGAACAACAAGTACAGCAAGAGACCCCATCTTTAGAAAATAAGGTGGAGGAATTGTAAGATGGTAAAGGACATGACTTCAATCCCTAGCACCCACAGGGTAGAGGGAGAGAACCAACTCCCGTAAATTATCCTCTGACTTCCACATGTGCATAAGAGCCATGGAGACTGGACTTAGATCCTTAACTTAAACCATACACAAAACTCAACTCAGAATGGATTTAAGTATAAGATCTGAAGCTATGAACAGAGGAGGGGAGCCTGTGGGCAGTGTGACATTGAGGCTATGTCCCTAAATGTGCAGGTGACCAAAGTGAAAGTAGACACAGGGACTGTGTCTAACAGAAGAGCTTTTACAGAACTGAGAGTGGAGGAACAACTCAAGAAGGGGAGAACACAGCTGCAGAGCACGTTTGAAAAAAGTTGATATCCCTTGGGCCAGTGAAATGGTTCAGTGTGTAAAGGTGCTTGCTACCAAGCCTAATGACCTGAGTTCATTTTTTGGGTCTTACATGGGGGAAGGGGAAAACCAACTCCCAAAGATTGTTCCATGGCCTTGGCATGAGGGAACACACACACACACACACACACACACACACACACACACACACACATGCACTCTCTCTCTCTCTCTCTATATATATATATATATATAGATAGATAGATAGATAGATAGATAGATATAGATATAGATATAGATATGGAAATGAGCAAAGGATCTATGAAGACATTCCTCAAAAGATAGTGTGTAAATCACAGCAAGAATGTTTTAAAAAATTCAATGTCACCAATCCAGTAGAATATAAATTAGATCCACAATGAGTTATCACCTTACATGTGTTAGACTGGCTAATATAAAAAAGACAAATAAAAAGATGGAGTATACTGGGAACGGGGGGTCACAACCTTAGTCTCAGCACTGGGGAGGCTAAGGCGGGAGGATCATGGATTGAAGACAGCCTGACTTCACAATGAGAGAACCAATAAATGAATGAATGAATGAATGAATGAATGAATGAATAAAAGCAATGACTATGAGTGTTATGGATGTAGCATAGGGTACTCCTATACACCGTTAAGAATGCAATTTAGTACAGTTGCTGTAGGAAATAATATGGAGTTTTTTTTTTTTAATTTAAAATTAGAGAGCAAGGTACTGGAGATACAGTGCAGTTGGTGGTGCTTGCTTGGCATGCATGCAGCATGAGTTCAATTCCCAGCACTATAAAAACTGTAATTCCAGCACTTGGGAGATAGAGGCAGGACCATCAGCAGTTCAAGGTTATTCCTCAACTATATATTGAGTTCAAGATCAGCCTAAGATATATGAGACACTCTCTCAAAGATGTATTTTTAAATAGAACTACTATATGCTCCATCAAATCTACTACTGGATATTCATCCAAAAGAAATTAAATCAGTATGATTAAAAGTAAGTAGTACTCTTATGGTCATTAGATACACATTAATGACCAAGTGTTGAATCACTAGATACAACAGCCAAGTTATGGGGACACCTCAGTGTCTATTAATAGACGGATGGATAAAGAAGCATGAGCTATATATACATAGTAGAATCCTATTGTGTTTGAGAAATAAATCCTGTCACTAAGAACAATGTGGGTGAAGCTGGAGGGCTTTGCATTGGCAGAAATAAGTTGGGGACAGACAGCTACTGCAGCATCTTGCTTATCTCTAGAAATTAGAAAACCTAAACTCAGAGAAACAGGAAGTAGAGTGGTGGTTATAGGGATCTGGGGTTGGGGTATTAAGAATTTGGGGGTTGCTGGGCGGTGGTGGCGCATGCCTTTAATCCCAGCACTTGGGAGGCAGAGGCAGGTGGATTTCTGAGTTCGAGGCCAGCCTGGTCTGCAGAGTGAGTTCCAGGACAGCCAGGGCTATACAGAGTAACCCTGTCTCAAAAAACCAAGAAAAAAAAAAAAAAGAATTTGGGGGTTGACTAGAGGGTGAGAAGTTTAGGTTAAGACAAATAAGTTCTGGAACCTATCATATATCACTGTTACTACAGTTAATAATAATGTATGAGTTTCTTGGAATTTGTCTTTATAAAGTAGATACTGTTTTTGTAGTGGTTCCATTTCTGTTTCTGTGATAAAATACCTGACAAAAATGATTTAAAGGAGAGAGGATTTCTTTCACTTTACAGATCCAGAGGGATGGAGTCCATCACGGTATAGATGACACTGGAACAAACAGGGAGGGCACAGCAGTAGCACCAGGAAGCTGGCTGAACTCATTGCAGCTGCACTCCAAAAGCAGAGCAAGAACAGGAAGTGGGGCCCAGCTCTAAAGCCTCAAAGCCCACCCTCAGTCACATAGATCTTCCTGCAAGGCTCTATCTCCTATAGGTTCCCTAGCCTTCCCAGTGGTGACTGATTGTGCAAACACATGAGCCTATGGGGGTTGTTTCATATTCAAACCATCACAATGCTTATTGTAAAAGGTGAGATGGGAGAAACGTTAATGATATCAACTTGATTATATTACAGTGTATGTGCTGTGGACCATTAAAGTGCTGGGAAAAATAAAAACTCATTATACTTAATAAATCTGGGGCTGGGAAGGAAAGAAACCACTCTTCCCTCCACCTAGGGGAGATAGGAATCCTGTCAGTGAAGTCACTGTCTCTGCGGTGCTTCATTATGGTTGCCTAACAAATGACCCTACAATCCTAAATTGGAGTGGTGTCATTCATATACTGCTTTGTCTTAGCTATGTGTCTTTAATTTCTCTCCCTCTGTGTTGGCTAGAATTTTGTCAACTGGACATAATCTTGAGTCATTTAGGAGGAGAGACTCTCTTAGAAAAATGCCCCCACAAGATTGACCTGTGGGCAAGCCTGTGATGCATTTTCTTGATAAATGATTGTTGTGGGAGCACCGAGCTCACTGTAGGTTGTGCTACCACTGGGTTGGTGGTCCTCAGTTGTATAAGGAAGAAGGCTGAGCAAGCCATGGAGAGCAAACCAGTAAGCAGCATTCCTCTATGGCCTCTTCTTCAGTTCCTGTTTCTGGGCTTCACCTTTGAGTTTAGGCCCTGACTTCTTTTGATGTTGGGCTTTGATGTGGAAATGGAAGAGAAATAAGCCCTTTCCTCCTCAAGTCGCTTTTGCTCATAGTTTCATCACAGCAGTAGTAGTTTCTTCTTATCTCATTGGGGAAAAATGTACTAAATGTCAATCTACATACATTGGGACACTTACAAAGTCCCTGAGTAATGCACATCATCTAGCTGTAGTTGATCTCAGGTGAGGAAGAACTTAATTCTATCTAAAGGTCTAGTTCACCACTCATTAATTCTAAAACCAAGAATTTAGGCATAATACTTTTGTGGTCAATCCTTGAAGTAGTTACTTTGCCCATTACTGGGACAAAATAGCTGACAAAAGCAACTTGAGATAGGAAGGATTCACTTTGGCTCAGTTTGGAATGTATAGTCAGTCCATTGTGGGAGAGAAGGTGTGAGGGGAGGGCCATGAGGCAGCTGGTCAAATTGCAGTCACAATCAAGAAGTAGAGAGAGATGAATGCTGTTGCTCAATTTGCACTTTTGTTTTTATCCAGTGTAGGACTGTAGAGGAATTCTAATCCAGCAAAATGGCTGCTCTGGCAGGGAATCACATCCAAAGTCCTTCTAGGTCTATATGATCTGGCCAGAATGCAGACACTCCCTGGATTAAAGTATGATCTGGCTGAAATTCAGACACTCCCTTACTACCACTTTTAATCCCTAACAATGAAGATAAGGTTAGTTTGTAGAAGAAAATTTCATGTTTGAAAATGAAATCTAATTGTGGAGCAAGTGACAAATCAGAGAAATATTTGACAAAATGAGTCAGAGATAGGATACGCCCAACTCACACAAGAGCAAGAAAAAGGCTACTTAAGAGCAGTGAGAGAGAGAAAAAAGGTGTGGGGTGTGGTATGTGTTATGACAGTTTTTACTGGGACAGTTTTACAGGGACAGTTTGCAGAGAAAGAACAAGCTAGACACAGGTGAGGTCAGAACAAGCCAGAGAATGAAAAAGGATCAGAAGATTAGAACACATTGCCAAAGTTAGTATGAGGCCAAGCAGAGCAATTTAGTCAGAAGCTGAGAGAATCCACATTAAATCAGTCAGTTTGGAAGATTAGATTGTATGGAGGCTAGAAGCTTCTAGGCCTAGGCCTAGGGATTGATGGAACAGAGAAAGAAGTGCTCTGGGCTCAGCCCAAGCCCTGTCTTAACACAGCTTGAGTATGGCTCTCATCTCATCCCATCCTCTGAGGAAATAAAAGTGACATGAGGTAATAAAACCATCATTTACATAGGACCTCAGTCTATTGATGGCGCTGGCCACATTTAGGGTAAGTTTTCCCACCTCAATCAAACTAATCTAGATTATCACATACAGACACACTCTGAGCTTGTCTCTTAGGTGATTCTAGAAACTTCCAATATCAATCATCACAAACTCCAACAACACTTACATTCAATGAGCTCTGACAAGTCCTAGTGTACACATTTTGCAATGAAACCAACTAGAAAGGATCAAGCTACAGGTTTCTGAATGTCAAATCCTCTACTGGTCTTTCCTGCAAAACATTTGGTGGCAGATTTCCTAAATCTTCCTCTCTCTCTTCTCTCTCTCTCTCTCTCTCTCTCTCTCTCTCTCTCTCTCTCTCTCTCTCTCTCTCTCTTTATTAGTTACTTTTCTAACTGTGTCAAAACATCATGACCAAGGCAACTCATAAAAGAAGGTGTTTAACTGGGCTTACAGTTCTGGAAGGTTAGAGTCTGTGATGACATGCCAAAGGTGTAGTAGCAAGAAGAAAAGAGAACTCACATCTCAAACTGCAAGTAAGAGGCAGAGAACATACTTGGAGTGGCATAAGTCTTTTAAAACCCTCAGTGACACCTCCTCTAACAAGGCCTTACCTCCAAATCCTTCCCAAACAGTTCCACCAACTGAGGATGAAGTATTCAAACATGTGAGCCTATGAGGGCCAGTCTCATTTCAAACCACCATACTATCTTCACCAGAGAGCATAACAGAAGAGTCTAAGGTGTCCAGATTTTACTAAGGAAAGAGTAGGACAAAACAGAAGCTATTTAGGAAGGAGAAACAAATAAAAAAATGAATAAAAGAACATATGTGTGTTAGATAACATTCAGAGAGATAAAAGAAAAAGTAAACATTGTAGAAGTCACATATAAATCAACACTGGCCTTTTGGTATACTTTTAATGATTATGTGTATATATATATATATATATATTACATATGTATATAATATATTGTATATAATCATAATAAAAATACATTTAATATATGTATATATAAATAATACATTTTATACTTACATATATTATAAACTATTGCAATGTTTGAATTTTTTTTCATGAAACATGTACTTTAAATTTCTTATAATTTACTTAGTTTCTCTATAATTTATTTAACCGATCCTTTTCTGGGAATCCTTGCATTAGACAGACACTTTCTATTGGAAATGATAAAAACTCAGACTAGGTTATGAGAAATCAGGAGTAGATGGGCTTAAGTAACTGGGAGGTTATGACCTAGCTGGACCAAGACTTGAATGATGTCAGATCTGGGGGTTGTCCAGCCTGGGTCTATTTTCAGATCTGGGGGTTGTCCAGCCTGGGTCTATTCTCTCTATTCATTTTGTGATAGGCTCCTGAAGGTTCTGTCCTTCATGGCTTGAGTCACAGATAGATCCTAATTTGTAGCATTACTTGACAGGGATGGGAAGTTTTGGAGGTAGGCCTAGTTAGAGGAAGAATCTAAGACTGTATCTGTGGGAGCTGTTCTCAGGCATACCTGCCTGCTCACTCTTTCTTGTGTTCTCATTCCCCCTCTTCTCTCTCTCACTTCCTCTCCTCCCCCACCTCTCTCTCAGAGAGAGGTGAACAGTTCTTCCTACATGTTCCTAAAACTATAATATTCCATGTGGCCTCAGGCCTAAAGCCCCAGACAGAGCCAACCTTGGTCTGAAACCTCTAAGAAGATGCACCTTCTTGTAAGTTGTGATGAGAACTTTAATGTTTTCACTCGCTGAACGTTTATCTAGGATGCCGAAGAAACCCCAATTCCATGGGGATCAATGTGCAGAGAACTTTGCATGTAACATAAAAGCACTACAAATCATAACAACAATTTCAAAGATGAATCATGGTGTAGGTTGGCACTGCATGGTATGAAGGCACACACAGAGCCAAGTGTACATGTTGTGTGTTCATAAGTGTAGTGGCTATTCCTGGTTGCCAACTTGACTATATATGGAATGAATCACAATCCAGAAATGGAAGGCTTACCTGATATTGAGGCTGGGAGATACAAGTTTCTGACCTGGATCTTGGCACGGAGATCTTGAGGTATAATGGCTATAAATCACAGGAGACTAAGGCAAGGAGATCTCTGAGTTCAAGGTCATCTGGGACAAAGCAAGTCCCAGATCCAGGTGTGGTGACACACACCTTTAATCTGGGCCACACCTTCTGCTAGAGACCTACATAGGAACACTGGAAGAAGGAAGATTCTCACTTCTTCGCCTGCTTGCTTTGTGGGACTGAGCAACTGCTAGATCCTTGGACTTCCATTCACAGCTGCTGTTGACCATTGTTGGGGAGTTGGACTACAGACTGTAAATCATCAACAAATTCCCTTACTATATAGAGACTACCTATAAGTTCTGTGACTCTAGAGAACCCTGACAATAACCAATGCTACAGTTGTGTTACACAACATGGACAAGTACTGCCAGGAACACCCTGACTCCACTACACATTTGATTTTGAGTTAAATTTTGGTTGTTGTACACTCAGAGAACATTTTCTGTTGCCAATTTTTTTCACACATAACCACACTCAGTTATATAACCCCACAGGAGGTTACAACCTACAGTTTATGAAGCTAGGGTTTAGATGAGTTTATTATCTTACAGTCCTGTAGCTTAGATGCCTGTCACTTCTGGCCTTCTGTGACAAAAGCTGTCAGCAGGGCTGTGTTCTACTTGGAGGTTTAAAACAGAAAATATTTCATTTCTTCTGGAGACTGTCCACATTATTTGGGTCATAATCCCTTTCTTCTGTTATCAAAGCTAGCAACACAGCCTTGCTCTTGGATCTGCTGCTATATTTCTTCACATTTAGGGACTCTTCTGATTACATTGTGCCAGAATAATCTTAACATAAAGTCAACCTTAACTGTACCTGCTAACTTCATTCTTTTGTCTATACAGTTTATTTTAATCATAATTTCCAAGGATGTTTGTCTTTGGAGAAGCTTACTCAGCATGACAATGTGTCTACTACCCCTGGTAACTAACAACAGCGTAGTGCGAAAGACTGATTTCCTCACCAAGGTGAGCAAAGAAGCAAGGGGGTCCTCTCTTGTGGGTTTATGCTAAAAATGGTAGCTAAAGCAATTAGAAAATAAAAACATAGCACTATCTTTTTTGTTTGTTTGTTTAAAAAAGATGATATGATCTTATGGATAGAAAATTCTGACTAATCTCAAAATATATCTATTTGAGCTAAGGGCCAATGTTTAAAACTCAATCATATTTCTATATGCTACTAATAAAAAAAATCTGAATATGAAGTTAAGAAAACAACTTCATTTATGATCACTTCAAAAAGAATAAAAATTGAGGGGTGAAGTTCACAAATCATGTATGAAATTGTACTCTGAAGAATATCAACTGTCTTTAAAGGAAATTAAGTCTTATAGAAATAATTCTTTAGGGTGACAGTATCATCACAAGGTCAGGAGAATATTGTTGAGATGGTAACGCACCTAGCCAGCTGTACAGAGTCAGTGTAAGCTCTAATGAGATCTCAGTGCCTTTCCCCTGCACCCCAGAATGAAGTCAGAGGAATTACACTTCCCAATAACCAACTACAATCCTGTGCCCTGACCCAGGATGGATAGATAGATCAGGATGGCAGAACAATTGAACAGAACAGAGCCCAGAGACTTGCATTTGTGGCCAATTGAAATCCAGTGAAACAGGAGAAAGGATAATTTTCACAGCAAATGGTGCTGGCACAACTAGATAGCCACACGAACCAACCGAACAACATTCTGAACTCATATCCTAGCCACGGTATTAAGTCAAGATAAATAACAGGCCGAAATGAGACAGCTAAGACCATGCAGCTCTTAGGGGAAAGTGCGGGTCACCTAGCTTGTATGCAGACAGCACTGTCAAGTGCTAAGGGGAGCTGGTCAGGATGACCTTGGAGGTTTCATCTTCAACAACACATGGGCATGTTGCTCTTCTTCCTTGGCATTCTCTATCGCTATGTGGTCACTGACAGTCCTCAGAGGCAGCAATGAAAGTACCACTGTTTCACACTCCAGGTTTCCAGGACTGAGTCTGAGACAAGATGGGGGCTTTGTGAAGCTTTGTACCTCCACCAATCGACCCATTGAAGCAGATAAAGCACACACACGCAAAGGTACCGAAGAAAATTAGACAGCGAGGAATTGTAAATCAGAAGCATAACAAGGAGGGCTGTACCTATAGCTCAATGCTAGAGCATCTGCCTGGCATGCAAGAGGACCTGGGTTCAAACACCAGCAAAACACACACACACACACACACACACATACACACACACACACACACACACACACACACATAAGCAGATATGAGTTCACACTGGTGGTCAAAATTAAAAAGGCAAAATAAGCTGTGTAAAGGCTATGGGATGCTAAAGTGCTCACATATTGCTGATTTGGTTGTAAAATGGTGTTTTGGAAACAGCCTTGCAGTCCCTTACAATGCTAAACACAGATACCACATGACCCAAGTGAGAGTTCACAAACAATCAAATATGGTGGGGTCCCACAAGATGGCTCAGTGGGTTACAGGTGCTGGCTGCACAAGCCAAAAACTTGAGTTCAATCCCTAGACCCCAAGACAGAAGGAGCCCGGAAAGTTACCCTCTGAGCACCCCTTGCATGCACCATCACACACACACACACACATACACACATGCACACTCACACGCACATACACACACACATAGCACAAAATAAAATCTTTAGACTACCTACTTTAAAAACAAAAGAATAAAGGAAAGAAGAAAGAAAACATGGTAAATGGCTCCTGAAGATAGACCCCTGGTCTCCACACACATTCGCATTCACAACTGTATACAAACAAGTACCTGAAATAAACACATATGTACACATGCGCGCACACACACACACACACACACACACACACACACACACACACGCAGTGTCTTGACAGTGATATTAGTCAGGCCAAGTTAAGGATGAACTAATGCATACTACAATATGGATGGACCTTGAAAACAGTTTTTTAAAATCAAAGACGCCAGACAATAACTCAATATTCAATGGCTTTATCTCTATTAAATGTTCAGATTAATGGGGTGTAGGGTTTGTGTAAGGGTGAGAGGAAGAGAACTAAGAATGCTTCCACGGTTTGTGTGGTCTTTTGAGAATGACAAGATGTTTTACAGTAAGACACTGAAGGCTGTTGTGTAAGTAAGCTTGGAAAACAATGTAATTGTATACTTTACCCTTTTCTGAGACAGTGCCTACTTTCTGGCCTCAAACTTCATATGTAGCCAAGGGTCACCTTGAACTTCTGATCTTCCTGCACACATTTCCAGAGTTCTGGAATTATAGGCATGCAGTAACATGCCTCGTTTATGAGGTGCTAGAGATGGGACTCAGGGCTCTGTGTGTGCCGGGCAAGGGCTCTACCACCTTAGCAATGCCCTTGGCCCCCTTGAAATGTCCTGCATTCAAGGTATAGACAGCTGAGAAGTCACCACTCACAAGTGGTGATCAGTGTACCAAGTCACCTCCCATCCCATGGTGTTTAGCTGAATCCTGGCTGTTTCTAAGAACTTCATATTGCTTGTTCTGATGTACCCACCTTGTTCATGGTGGATCCTTATCCAGGATCTTTAGTGATCTGACTCCTGAATCTGGTAGCTCATCAGCATCACCTGGGAACACTTGTGTGTGATGGATTCCACCATTACCTGATTCTTCTGAGTCCTCAGCCAGAGCAGGGCTCCCGAGAGTGTTGAATAGAGGGCCCTGGATTTAATTCAGTTCGTTGGGCATTTGGGAAACCCCTTTCATAACTCACTAATTCCTTCTGTAATATCCAGGCTGCTATTTACTGCTCTGGTGAGCATTTTATTTTAACGATGGTTTTCATCTCAGAGAACACCTCCTTATTCACAGACTGCTCCTTTTTTCATAACAGGTTTTTCCCCCCTGTTTTATCTCTGCAGTGTCCTTCGATATCTTCCCAAGAATACTAATTATACACCCGCTTCTTTTCTTCTTCCGTTCTCTGCTTTTCCCTCCCCCTTTAGTAATCTTTGTGCACACCCAGAGTGCTCACATTCGAAGACACTTTTCCTTTCTCCTGGCCTGTGGTGTCATGGCCATGAATGCTTGTTATGACTGGCTACCCCAAAAGGCAACAAGCAGGGTAGTAAAGGCTCCTACTTCAGGGAAGGCTCTCCTCTGAGGCTAGACATCTCCAAACATTTAGCAAGGTGGAAAGCTGTGGATTCTCCACCTTGGCTCTCCATCTGAATCACCTATGCAGATTTAAAATCTCTAGATGCTCAGATCACACCAAGAGCAGTGGAATCAGAACTCAACAGAGCTGGGTCCCAGGAATCAACCCGTTGTAAAAGCTCCCAGGAGGTTCCAACATGTCCTTAAGGCTGCAGATTGCTGCTGTGATCCAACTCAAACACATCTCAAAACTCCTGTGATGACAGTCACTTGGAGGTCCTAGTGAAAAAGCATAGCCTGATTCAGGATTCAGCATGCTGGGGAATTTATAACAAGCTTCGATGAGAAGCAAATACCGCTGCTCTAGAATGCATCCTTTGAATATTAAAGGCCCAAAGTAGCAAACATCAAAATGGGGTGTCAGGGGTGACAGCAGCCGTAGTGACAGCAGTGGTAGCAGCTGGGACCTTGTTGGAAAAGAAACAGACCTCGGATTCTGCACCTTCTTAGCTACTTCGGGAACTTCTGTTACCCTTATTTCCCAGTTTTATCCTGCATCCAAGGCTACAACATGGCTTGGAAGTCACCACTCCCTTGTGATGACTAGTGCACCAGAAAGCCATCTTCTATCCTCACTGGTGTCAGAAACTCAGGAGCTGGAGCCTTGAGCCGGCATTGTTACAGCCCTGTCAGTTGATTTGCAAACTTGCTTGTTTGAAACTTTAGTGGGCTTCTCTTTGAGTGAGCCTCTGAGCGAGTGCACTTTAAGGTGAATTGGCTGGCTCTGTGCACCCTGTGCCTTCCTGGTCCCCTCTCCGTGTCCAGTCGCTATCTCCAAGAGTGACTCTGTATCCCAAGCAAGTGGCCAGGTGATAACCGGCACACATAGACTTTGTTAGTCCTGACTTGGCTAGGCCACGGAGGATGTTTCAAGGTCTGTTTCAATGTCCCAATTGAAGCAGTTTTGGTAATTTCAATGCCTTGGGCTATTTCTACCAGGTTAATTACCTGTATAGAAGCTTTGCATGATTAATTCAGGTGGATACCATCTTGGAAGTCCCACAGAACCCTATAATTATGTGTGAAATACACATTTAATTTAAGCACATGGGTAAAGATTACCCTGCTGATACTCCGGGGCCTCAGGGTGTGCAGAGCAGATTTTGAGCAGGCCATAAGAGCCGTCTCCTTCCAGGCCTGGGCCACAGCCATCTGGTACTGGGACAGCACGTTAGCTTTCCTGACTCCCAAGTCAGTTTTGACAGCCTCCGATTAAGTGTTAACGCTTCTGTTTTGCCTAAGCCCAGGAGACAGCAGAGTCTCTGTCTGTAGCATTTAGCAGAGATCTACTCAGAACTGGAATAACTTGATCACCAAATCGGCAAATGAAAAGTAATGTTTCTTTAAAATATGTTTTAGTGTTCTGAGTTATCAGAATCTTATTCGTCTCTTACTTTAGGTTGTTCAGAAACTGGACCTCTCAGAATATGTTTGCTTTTCAAATACCGCATTTTAATGTTCCCTAATATGTTAAACAAAGGGAGAAATTTTAGTTCATTTTTCTTTTTCCCTCTCTACAAGCCATGCATTTCAAAGGACTTGGCTTTGGTTTCAGTGTTCCTTTGGAGAGGTTTTTTTGTTTTGTTTTGTTTTTGTTTTTTTGTTTTGTTTTGTTTTGGGGGTTTTTTTCTTTCTTTTTTTTTTGCCTAGGGTATTAAAAAAAATCTAAAGTACCAAAAAACAGCTACCTCCCCTCCATCTTGCCCACCCCACTCCCGGGTAAGAAAAATAAAATCAAAACAGCTCAACAGGCCAACCCCTGGCCAGCTGAAAATAGTTCTTTTGGGGGCAGGCGTCCTACCAGGGCTTCCTGTCCACTGCTGGTTCCTGGGTTCCTGGAAAGGGGCCAGGCTTCGGCACCTCCTTGCTTTTCATTGCTGTTTATCCCCTGAAACATGATTATCTATAATTATGTATAATCTCTCTCTTGTTTACTCTTCTCCACTGAAGCTTGCCTGTGGTGCAATTGTGTCTCCTTCTGCTCTGCCTGGGCACCGAGAAGAAACACTTCCTGGATTTTTTTCCCCTAACTTTGGGATTTTTTCACTTTCTTTTAGAAATAAAGGCATTAGGCCCCCATTTATCCTTTCCTTCTTAAAACTCAACATTCTGGCAATTCCCAAACTGATTCATCCAACATGAGTGAGAGCCAAGCCCCGCGCTGAGTGCTTTGGCAGAGTTCACAGTGAGACCCACAAGAACCCTGCTCCCGATGGTTTCCCAGAATAAGTCTCCTTATATAAAATGTGAGATGGCTTATAGGAAGACAGTGTAATTCTGAGCAGAACGGGAAGATACAGTTACTCAACATATCGGTTTTCTCTCTCTCTTGGCTATTTGCTCATTTAACTCTTGGCCCTTGAATTAATCAGAGTTTATTACAAGAGAGGGTCCAAGATAATTCCATTTGGTCTTGTGAACTACAGTCTAACCATACATACTCCCTCATATATATAAAAAAAAACTAGAGTTTTCTCTATGTAAGGCAGACTCATACACCAGAACAGATCCTCTGGGTCTCTGGGTATTCAATAACACACTTGGACAGACTATCTTCCATCCATTGACATCCACAACCATGCCCCTCAACTAAAACCCCGGGAAACTGTGGAAGCAGCTTTCCGCATGCCCTGTACCTTAACTGTGGAAAGTTACCCATTCATGTTTAGGGAGGAGTGGCCTCTAACCAGCGCAAAGAAGAGGGACAACGAAGAGGAAAAACATCCCTCCACACTTCCAGAAGAAACAACGGTCAAGCAAGGCCTTCCTTCAACTTACTCTCACTTTGCAAAAGGAAGACTAGAGCAGACAGTGGTTCCCTGAAGGCCAAGTAAACCTTGAAGACCAGGTTCGAAGCCCCCTTAAGAACTCTTGATAGTTTTCATTTTATAACGAATTCAACGAATGACGTAGGTTTTCCTGCATATGTGCCAAACATGCGTTCCCAGGGCATCCTCACCAGCTTGGAGCAATGGGAGCTTTTTCTGGAATCTGGTGGCACAGAGAAGGAGAAGCACTTGTATGTTCATGTGCTAATGACTTTTGTGGCTTTCCTCCAGCCTGGGTTTAGATTTCCTTAACATGCTATTAATCTTGTCAACTTTCAGTGGCGCTCCTCTGAAACAAAACTGACTCCTAGGAACATCCTGGCAGTGTCTCTGGCCTCCGTTTTCAAGGCATGCCACTACCAAGAGGTACCTGTTTCCCTCAGGGGGAAACTGCCAACTTCTGACTGAATTTAAGGACAGCGTGTAAATTGACTAACACTTCTGGGGGTGCGGGATGTTTGGGCTGTAATTATAGCTCCGCAGTAGAGGACCTGCCTAGCATGTGCAAGGCCCTGGGCTCAGTCCCCAGCACCACAAAACAATAGCACGACTATAAACACATAGAAGATACATGTCCCACAGGAAGAGTAGACAGGTTTGTTTGTCATACCTCCAGAGACAGGCTGGGGACATTGAGTTCAGATCTCCAGAGCCCATATAAAAATCCAGGCCCAGCAGTACACTCCTGTAATCCCAGCTCTGGGGAGACAGAGACAGGAAGCTCCCTAGAGCACATTCTAGAGACCTTGCTTCAGAAAGTAAGGTGTAAAGTAATAGAGAAAGACCTAGAATCAACCTCTGGCCTCTATGCCTATACACATATTCACACATACAAAAGGAGCAAAGAGAGGATGGAGAAGATGGCTCCCCCTTAGGTTGTGAAGAGTTCCAGCCCCATCTCTCAAAATGGCTCTGGCAGAGAAGGAGCCCCAAGGCTGTCTACATAGCCTCAAAGGTGACTGAGAATAGGGTTTTTTTCCGTTGACACACCCTTCTGAGTTGCCTTACAGCATCTACTTTGTTTTTGGTGTGGCAAATACTGGCAAAGGAATTAACTTTTTAGAAGAGCAAAATCTTGAAAGGTAGAGCTTTCAAAAAGCCTGGAAGAAATTCCACCCGAATGTTCTTGGCTTGATTTTGGATATAAGGGTGGTAATTGAGAATTCTCCCTTTTCTTGTTACTTCTGGTTCTTCAGAAAAAAAAAAAAAGAAGTTTCACAGACATGCTTTGTGCTTCTTTTATTTTTTTCAGTCTATTTAACATCTATTTAAAATAGAAGGGTTGGAACTTTAAAATATAGAGATCCGGGCATCCACTTCAGCATGCTTGGGTTGTCTGCCTCAGCTAGCTTAGAGCTGCTCCATCAGTTTCTGGCTCCAAATCTTGAAGAAGAAGGTAGAAGATCCTTTGACTCTGGTTTCTCAGTGTATTTAAATCTTAGGAGACATTTGCATGCAAGCAGGAACATGAGGTCATGGCTGGTAGAATTCATTTGTACCTGCAGAGCATTCCCACCTGAACCTCCACTCGTGCCCCATTTTCCAGAGTGGAGGGAATTAAAAGCCATTAGAGGCTGACTGTGGTATCAGGTCTCCCCAGAAAGAGTCCTCACTCTCACACTGGCAAGAGAGTTGTGAGGGCTTATGTTATAAATTACCTGGCATGTGCAAGTAACAATGTTGGCGAGAAAGCCTTTCAACCTTTTTTTCCCCCCAAGAAGTGCTATGACTCTTTCAAGTACCAATTATAAATTTCCAAACCCCAGACATTTGGGTGCCAGGCTGAAACAGGGCCTGGTCCTGCTAAGACTTGTAGTAAAATTGCAACAGTGTGGAGAGTGGGTGGTTTGTTTCCCAGAGTTCAAGCAGGGACTGCAACTGCCTGTGGCTTCTCTCTCCTGAAGCTTCTTCTTCCAGGGTCCTCCTAGCAACTCCAAGATGTGAAATAGCTTTCTCAGCCTCCTGGAAGGGGCTGGCCAGAAGAGTGACCAGCAGTAGACAGAACTCAGGCCTGTGTGCTCACGGCTCATCAATAAAGAAGTAACTACTTAACGCAGCTCCTAGCCATGAGGAGAATATAAATGAATGCTGTGTTCTTCCAAAGGCCTCTAGTCTCAGGCACGGGGATGATGCATATGTATGCATTAAATTTATCTATAAAGAGGCAGGACTTTTAGTTGTCCCTTTACGGCTTAGTAGTCAAACTGTGTACAGTACTGGAAGGTTTTGGCTTCACAGATAGGGCCTTGTTTGAGACAAGGTCCCTGGGCTGTCATGAAGAGACATAGTAGGGGAAAGAAATAGTGAAAACATCTCATGACAGTGGCGTATGTTTTTGGGTAAACGCCAGCATTTGAGTGTTTACTACATGTATATACCTGTAAGTTTATACCTCTGCCAAACAAATGGAGGGACAAAACTTGTATTTAAGTGATTAAATATATTTGAGTTTTACTGGTTCTGGATAGGGTTGCATATCAAAGGAGGGCTGGACAGCCAGCAAAGAGTAGGTTGCAAATAAGAGAAAGATGTACAGGCTCTGCAGGGTGGGGGTTGGGAGGTACTTACTGGGCCTGAAAGAGATTAGCCATCAGCCTCTAGAGCCAAATATGGCTGCTGGCTTTTCTGAATACAAATCGAGGGGGCAGATCCAGAAACACAACACAGTTTTCCAAGGGTTGGCATAAAGACCCACAGCTCAGAAAAAAAAAAAAAAAAAAAAAAAAAAAAAAGAGGTAAAGTCAGAAGGGCCCCTCAACTTCTAAATAAGGCTTCTCAAACCAAAGGGAAGGCCTGATTTCTTCCTAGCACATTGTAGCTTTTCCTAAAGTGGCAAGCAGGGGACTAGTGAGCAAGGGGCATGCTCCTCACATGCTAGGCAAGAAAGCCCACCATGGATTAAACAAGACCTGGAACCATCGGACAGGGGAACTAACCCCACCCACCAAGCACGTTCCTCAAGAGGAGATGCTTTAAAACGGTCAAAAGGCATAAGACAATATCACCCTTTCAAGAGGCATCCATAAAAGCTACAGACCCAAGTGGTGAAGAGATGGTGCAGCCGTCAAAAGCACTGACTACTCTAGGGTGGAATGGGAGCTCAGTTCCCAGCACCCACATAGTGGCTTACAACCTTCTATAACTCCAGTTCCAGAGGATTGGGCATCCTCTATTGGCCTTCAGGGACACTGCACACACATGATACACAGACATACATGAAGGCAAAACACCCATACACATAAAGAAGTCTTTACATTTTTTTTAAAAAGGTGTAACTTCAACTAGGTGAGGTCCAGGCCTGGGGAGGGAGAAAGCCAGTGATTGGCAAGACCATCTGCAGCACAGTGGGCAGGCAAGTCCCAGGGCGAGTCTTAGGAGGCTTCAGTTGGTGAAAGTAGCAGCTAGGGATGTCAGAAATCCAGGGCTATTTGGAGAAGAGAGGCAACTTCTATATAGCCTATTGCTAACTGCAAACTTGCAAGCAATGCCACAAAAAGATGGGAACAGTGACAATAGAGAGATCATTGCTTAATGACTTCCTGTGTTGGGTTCCGTTAATTTGTTTGAGCCTGTTTGCTTGTCTTTAAACTGGAGAGTTAAACCCACCTTCAAGGATATTGGGAGAGCTTACCAAAATATCAGCAGAGTAGACACAAGAGAGCTTCTTAGTTTTCTTTCTTATTTAATGTTGATTTAAGTTACTGACTTTTTGTCAGCTTTGTTTTTTAATTTCAACTCCTTTGTTGTGTTTCGAAGTGATGGAGCCTAAAAATGTGCACTCACCTGTCTAGTCCCTGTCCACGATCTTGGTCCTCTTTTTACTGAACGTCAACTGTGTTAGGAGGGCCTGACGTTCCCAAAAGCCACCAGCAGACAGTAGAGCCTCGTGGTGGCTTGGACCTGAATGTCCCCTCTAGTGAATGTTCTTGAAGCTTCATTCCTCTCAGGGCAGGCCGCTGGTTATGTTAAACAGAATCATTGTCATTCTTTGCCCTAATAATTTTCAATTTTTCTAAAATCTTTAAGAAATTGCCCCACTTAGCCTCTTCTGAGCACACTCTTGGACCAAAACCAACTGACTTGGTTCTAACTCGTGCAATCAGTAACTTGGGATCAGCTCACTGTTTTGAAGATAGATCAAAACTAGGTCAGATGTTATTTAAGGCTAAAATGAACACAGGGTATCGAAAAGGAGCCAGTGACAAAATAAATATATATAGATGATTAAAAAGTTATTTGAGACAGGCTGTCTTTATTAGCTAATAGTTTCGTGGCTCAAAAGTCAAAACGCTATAGAAAGTTAAAGGCTGAAAGATTTCTCACCCACCTCTATCTGTCTTATTCTTTTTGTTTGTTTGTTTGTTTTCCCTCTCATGGAACACAGAGCTAGGGAGATGGCTCAGGAGGTTAAGTGCTTGCTACACAAGCATGAGGTCACAAGTTCAAATCCCCAGCACCTACATCTAATAATAAGAACAAAACAAGGTGGTGTGGCAGTATGTGACTATAGCCCAAGTGCTGGGGATGGAGCATTCAGGAGGGATTGCTGGCCAGCAAGCTAGGCAAAACTCCAAGTTCTAGATCCAGTGGGAGACTTTGTCTTAAAAACTATGGTGGAGATTGATAGAAAATACTCAACAGCACCTCTGGCCTCTAGGGTTTTTATTATTTTGTATTTCCTTCCAGTTGTCTTTATGCCAACACAATTACATCTTTTTAGATTGCCCTTCTCAAAAGGGACTCCAAAGATAACACACTAGGATCCTGTAGGATGAATCAGCCAGTGAAGGTGTCTGTTACCAAACCCAACAACTTGACTTTGATCCCTACAACCCACACAATTAGAAGAGGATTGATTCCTATGGGCTGCCCTCTGACCTCCACATGTGTGCTGTGACGCACACGTTTTCCCTCCTGCAACACATATACATATGCACACTAAATAAATCAATTGTAAAAAAATAGTCAACAAACGTATACACGTGCTATACTTTGTTCTTTTACTTGGCAGTATGCCCTGCCCTGTATATTCTAATAAATCCATATACTGGGAGATCTTGTACTTCTCCTTTTGCATGTCCATAATATTCTGTTGTTTGTATTTACTCTAGTCCATCCAGATTTCAAATGACAGCCACTTGAGGGGTTGCCAGCCTGTCAAGACGACAATGCTTAGGGACTTGTCATCTTCACTCATGTGGAGGTGAATCTGTGGCAGAGTCTCCAGGAGTGGGCTTATTGGTTAGAAATCAGCCTTTGTGTTTGAACAGGCATTATCAACAGGGCAGTGGCACTAGAAACGCCTACCTATGGCATGCGTGAGGGAAAGCCTGTTTTCCCACAGCCTCCCCAACACCATATGCCATTAAGTGTTGGATTTTTTTGCCAATCAGATATGTAAATGTCAGTATCTCAGCACCATCGCATTGCCTTTCTCTTACTCAGAGTGAGATCTTATCATGGACTTCAAAAAACAGAGGCCAGCAAGATGCTTAGTAGGTTAGGGTCCTTGTTGCCAAACCAGAGTCCCGCAAGGTAGGAGGAAGAAAATGACTTCCAGAAGTTGTCCTCTGACCCCCACATGTGTGCTGTGACACACATAGAACACATGTGCATGAATGTACATACACACAAATAAATGCAAAAATTTTGAGACAGTCTTTCAACACAGCTCTGGTTGTCCTGAAACTCACTATGCAAACTAGGATGACTTTGAACTCACAGAGATCACCTGCCTTTACCTCTCAAGTGCTGGGTTTAAAGATGTGCACCATCATGCCTCGCTAATATCAATTTCTTCCTTTGAAAATATAATATAATATAATCTTTGTTTGTTTCCTGAGATAAAGTCTCTCTGTTTAGTCCTGGAACTTGATATATAGACAAGGCTGGCCCTGAACTCACAGAGATCCTTCTGCCTCTGCCTCCTTCCTGAGTACTGGAATTAAAGGCATATACCACCTCTCCTGGCCGATTGTTTGTTGTTGGTTTTTTTAATAATTTATACTTGTTTTTTTTTTTCTCTCTGTGTCTAATCCATGCCCTTTGCTCAATCTTATCTTAAGTTCCTTTTCTTTATTTTATCAGCTTTTATTTCTGTTTAGATAATCAGGAATTAGTCCTTTTATTGAGTTATTTTCTTGATTTTTAATCATTTGACTTTTGATATTTTTTATGTAATCAATTTCAGTCTTCAATTCTGACTTTATTACTTTGAATCACTTAGAAGGCTCTTTCTACCTCTGTGCTATAAAAGAAGACACACACACACACACACACACACACACACACTCTTCGTACCTCTGTGCTATAAAAAAAGACACACACACACACACACACACACACACACACACACACACTTACTCTGTGTACTGCTGCCCTGCATTCCTTGTTTACTTACTTATTGGTGGGGTTTGGGGGAGAAGTGCCACAACTTCCATGTAGAAGTCAGAGGAAGTTGATTCTCTCCTTCCACCATGTGAGCTCTGGGGACTAAGCTCAGGCCATCAGGCCATCAGGCTCTCCTGCTGAGCCTTCTCATTGGCCCCATTTCTTTGACAACATCTATGTGACCCAGACGGTGTTTGTCCTGGCATGTAGTGTGGGGTTCAGATTCAGAATGACCTTTCTTGAGGTGGCTGCACACTTGTCCCAGTACCAACTGTTTCTCTACCTAGTCAAGATAAGTTCTCCCTAATGCTGAACACACTCATATGTGCTTGGGCATATTTCTGGGAAGTCTGTTCTGTTTCATACAACCCTGGATGTATCAAGAAATGATCAAGAATGTGGGGTTTACAATCTACTGACTCTATTAAAATCAAATGTGTCACATGCTATGTGTATAACTTAGAACCTATGAAGTGGAGCCAAGCAGACTCTCACTGGGCCTGGCACCTAGGTGCCCTTACTGTCAGCCTGAGAATCCTGATGCTCACTGGGGCCAGCTGCTTTCTCTGGGGCACATTTCTTTCTCTCTCTGCTGATGCCTTCATGAGACCTCTGCTATTTGCATTACAGAGCCTCTCTTAAAACTGGCAAAGTATGTCCATGCCAGCAGAAGCCCATTTCAGGCCCATAATAACACATGCATGTTTTTGCTTCCCCTCCACCCCATTTTCTCTCACACATAAATAAGTAAATAAATAAATATCAGAGAGCCATGGCTCTGAGAATGTGAAGGAATATGCATTAAGGGATTGAGAGGCCATTTGGAACACACAGAGCTCTGAGACAACAGCATGGTGGTCTGAGTTAGGTATCTGTTCTCACTTAAGGTTCATGTACTCAGCCACATAGCCATGTTAAAATCTCTTGTGGTGCTGAGCTTTGTAGGGGAGAGTCAAAGGAAGAGATACGTCAGTATTTGGGTACTTTGATATTTTGTATTTGGGAGTAGCACATGGATCACTGTGTGTTGGGGGGAAGTCAGATGACAACTTGCCTGGTAAGGTTCTCTCCTACTATGCAGGTCCCAGAGACTGAACTTGGGTCATTAGGTTTGGCGGCAAGCTCCTTTACCTGATGAGCCATCTTGATAGCCTAATTTGGGTATTTTAATTTCAAAGAGTTTCCAATTGTGTGTGTGTGTGTGTGTGTGTGTGTGTGTGTGTGTGTGTATACACAAACACTACACAGACATTAGGCCAAAGAGAAGTTAATCCGTGATCCCTGCAAGATGTCAAGCCCTGTTTCCTTCAATAGCAGATGAACAGAGAGGGGCTTGTGTGTGAGCAAGGACCATTAGTGTTTAGTTGATGATAACAACACAGTGTGCTCTAAACATCCCCGAATACCAAAGCAGTTAAAAAAAATACAAGTAAATTAACTTTATAGAAAGAAGTACATGGCTGAGGCATCTCGCAAATGACTAACCAGTTTGGGCCAAGTCAATGAAAACAACCTTCTTAGCAGACCAAGCCAGTAAAATTTAGGTAAACATTTACTCTTTTATAATCCCGTAGATGTTGTCTCATGATTCTCCATTCTCTCCAGTTTCAGCCATTCAGCAACATCAAGAATACAACAGTGTCACTGAGATCCTGGAGCTCAAATGGCCCACATAGCCTTGAGAGCAGAAGAGTTAAGCGAGTTTCTCCTTGTCAGGAATCGCTAGTGCTGCCTGGGCTTTATTATGCAACTTGGGTGGAAATCAATAACCACAGCATCTGGTGCTAGTTGAGTCCTTCTTATGGGCCAAGCACTGTGCAGATGTGTTTGATGGGGGAGTATTCCTTTAACCCTCGTAGCAGCTGTTTGAAGCAAGTCCCGTTTTACTGCTTTCTCATGAATGAGGGAACCCAGCTTTCCCCAGGTCCCAGAGCTACCAAGTGGCAAAACTGAAACTCGGCTCCATGCTCAGCCGCCACATCACTGAGTGCAGGACACTTGGCCTTCAATTACCAGAACAAATTGAATCAAGTCTATTAATAAGGCTTGGAGGCACAGGTTACGCAGGTGTAGTCTGACAGGTGGTTCAAATAGCCTGTCCCAGCTCATTGGGTGACGTCATTGCTGTACATTCTCTTTGCCTAAAAATATCAGCAATCCACATGCTGGGGTCCTGCAGCTGCTCATGGCAGATGCCTAGAACTAGAAAGTGCTTCATCAAATCATAAAGGCCTCTTGATCCTGATGATGGTGACGGTGACAGTGACGGTGATGGACGAGGGAACAAGGAATGCTTCAGAGCTGTCCTCTGAAGCAGCCTGCCAAGGTCCCTCCTAGGGTTAACTATCTAGACCACTTAGGCCAACCCCTCCTGACCGTCACAGGTCTTTCCTGAAGTAAATATGAGTTCCCAGGAGTAGTAAATGTATATGGTCATTTAATCCATTCAACAGATATCTCCTAACTTATCTATCATATGCCAGGTGATCTATTGTTTTGGCCTAGAGTGACAAAAATCCCTGTTCCTAAAATCCCTGTGTGACAATCAAGGAAGTTGCATCCTGGGAGTGAGGAGCTCCAGGAACCAGGTAAGCAATGATAAGTTTGCATGGAGGACTGTAAAAATACACCTGCCTTTGCCTTGAAATAATGACATGGAGACCTTATACTTATTAAAAGGCTTCAAGCGTTATGCCTTGCAGACACTCATCTATTCTTATCCTCATCTAACATGACTAGGCAGCCTGCTGCTCTGCCAGGTACCCCATGAGTTGCCATCTCTTAGTTTCTCCCTGGCTGCTCCTGCTCTATTCGTCCTCTCCTGGCAACTCGCTCATGGCCACCTGTTCATGGCAAATCCTCCTGGCAAACTGCCTCCCTCTCTCTCTCTCAATCTGGTCCCTACCAGAAACCCTCTCCTGGGATTGGATGCACTGCCATCTCCTTTCCTGCCCAGCTATTGGCTGATCATCTCTTTATTAACCAATCAGAGGTGATGGAGAACAATTTTTACATAGCATTGAGACAGGAGATGCTTGACCATGCCAATGTCCAGACTGCAGTCAGTTCTCTGGGCACAAGAATCAGCATCTGAATCCACAGTGCACAACACCATCTCCCAGAGGAGGGCTATGTCGAAAGTAGAGCAAGTTCAGTAGGACATAGGAGGTGGGATGGGGAAAGAAAAAGGGAATTTATTACAACTCATTATAATTAGGGAACTCCCCCAATTCCCTCTCTCTCTCCCTCTCTTTCCCTCTGCCTTTCTCTCTCTCTCTCTCTCTCTCTCTCTCTCTCTCTCTCTCTCTCTC
>NW_022196906.1:53434591-53440412 GCF_008632895.1 Mastomys coucha | reverse complement strand
GTGTGTGTGTGTGTGTGTGTGTGTGTGTGTGTTTGTGGGCTATTCCCTGTACAGGAACCTGGTGGAGGGAGGGAGCAAGCCAGGTTTCTCTTCAGGCAAGGGTGCTTCAGTCTGAGAGGCAGGGACATGCCAACCTTTCTTTTTGAGAGGACGGAGATCAGTGTGTCTGGAATGAGGTGAGACAT
Organism: Mastomys coucha; assembly: GCF_008632895.1. Classification (NCBI taxonomy): domain Eukaryota; kingdom Metazoa; phylum Chordata; class Mammalia; order Rodentia; family Muridae; genus Mastomys; species Mastomys coucha. Next base: position 53,440,227 of record NW_022196906.1, on the reverse strand, counting down.
GAAAAAGAAAGAGGCAAGTTGGGTAAAGTTTGAGAGGGACTGTGTGAAGGGTCTAATAGGCCACAGCGAGGGCTGTGGTGTTTGTCTGGAGTCCATATAAGGATACTGAAAAGGCTGTGAGCAGAAGTGCTGTGGTGTAACCTGGAGGAACCATTCTGATTGCCTTAGGGAGGGCAAGTGAGACGAGCTGGAGGTACTGCAGCATCCAGATGAGGCATGTTGATAGCTTGGCCCAGGGGACAACTAGAGTGACACAAGATGATCTATAGCTGAACTCTAAAGGCAGTACCTGTAGCATTTGATAAGGAATGGGCATGCCGAGTGGAAGAATGGAGAGACTCCCGGACCCTAAGCTTTCGAGGTTTGAATGATGTAAAGAATGGAACTGCCGTTTACTGAGATTGCTGCAAAGAATGTATTTTGGGTTGGAAATGGTGGTGAATGCTTGGAATCCTGCCACTTGAGAGACTAAGTAAGGCAGGAAGACTGTGAGTTCAAGGCCAGCCTGAAAGACATGGTAAGCCCATGTCTCAAAAATAAAGTCTCCAGCATAAATGATAAATTTGGTTTTGGAAACTAAAGTTTGAAATATCTATTAGATTTCTCCACTGTAAAAGTGGAGAGTTCAAGAAACGGCTCTGTTGGGAAAGTCCTTGCTGCTCGGGTATGAGGACCTGAGTTTGGATCCTAAGCAGTCTTCTAAGAGGCAGGTGTATGGCCAGTGTCTGCAACCTCATCTCTGGAGAGGTAGATGCAGAGCTGGATCTTTAGAGCACGCTGGCAAGAAAGTCTAGCCAATCAGCAAGTTCCAGGGTTAGTGAGGGATCCTGTCTCAAAAACTAAGGTGGAGAGTGAGTCTGGCATGGGGGCGCACACTTTTTAATCCCCACACTCAGATTTCTGTAAGTTTGAGGCAAGCCTGGTCTACATAGCAAGTTCCAGACTACCCAGTGATACATAGTAAGACCCTATCTCAAAAAAATGTTTTTAAAAATATACAGCATACACACACAAACACACACAAACACACACACACACAGAGACAGAGACAGACAGAGAGAGAGAGAGAGAGAGAGAGAGAGAGAAAGAGAGAGAGAAAGGCAGAGGGAGAGAGAGGGAGAGAGAGAGAGAATCCTTAGAAAACAGCTGTTTAGTCAGAGGTTTGGCATTCAGTGAAATTCTGAGCCTCATGAGATCGGGATTATCTGTATGCTTGGCTTAGGCAAGAGGTACCGAGAGTCTGACCTGGGGCAGATATGAGATACATTGTATGGATAAAATTAAAAGAACCAGAAGAGATGGGTGAGGAAGAAAGGGGTATCTAGGGCGTGAGGGACATGTATAGTCTTGTACGGATTCTATCATGAAGGATTCTGTGAAATAACTATTTCCAGGGACTTTGTTGTGAACATGTTGGGCTGAGCTGATCCAAACGAAAGAGCTACGTCAATAGGAAAAACACAAATTAACAACCCAGCAACTCATTTTGAAATTAATTGGTATAAAAAAAAAAACAAAGTGAAAAATTAAAGTCATTTTTATGTCTTTTCCAGTTTATAATTGATTCTCCTATTGAGTGTTTAATGTTAAGTGCTTCATGACATGGAGTTTTAAGGATATTGCATAAAAATAAAATGGACTGTACTCAGCTTCATACACATAACCCAAATGCAGCTCCATTTGTCTTGCCTTGAATTAACTTCAGCTATTACATTTTTTTCCTGTCTTTTGCAGCTCTTCATTGATTTTTTTTCCTCCCATCTCCTCTCAGTGACCTTTATTACACAGTCCTTCCTAATGCTAGCCCCTCCTACTCCATTTCTTCTTTTCAATCTCTCCCTGATGAGATACCTTATCTTGCTGGTCCTGTTTCAGACAAGACTGAATTGCATAGATTCCCCAGAGAGCCTGCATCGAACCGAGGAAGTGACTAATATTTCTGCAATAATATATCCGAGTTTATAGAAATACTCTCCCACCCTGTGACTGAGATTCGGCTCTTAGCTAATTTGTAAATTTAGCAGATAATCATTTAGCTTTTCTCTATGTCCAAGGTACCGTCCTGGGCAGCGGCAAGAGCTTTTTCCACAAGGTCATGTCACAATTGTATGATGTTGATGGCATCTGTAACGGAGGCAAAAGATTTATTCAGGTTCTAACACAGATGTTCAAAGCAAAGGTCCCTTTTTAACCCTTTCATGGCAGGTCTTTATGAGATCACCCCCATTCAGGAAACTCAGAAAAATTTCTACCTTTCAGTTTAATTTAAAAAAAAAAAAAGAATGTATAAAATAGAGGGTTTCCTAATGATGTCTCATACATTCACATCTTTTATGTTGTCATACTCATGCCTTCATCCCTCCCCCATACTGTTAGTCTACTCCTCTCCAGTCTAATTTTTTTTTTTTTTTGAGACAGAGTCTCACTAGGAAGCCCTGGCTTCATATGAAGACCTAGAACTCCTTATGTAGACCAAGCTAGCCTGGAACTCACAGAGATCTGTCTGCTTCTGCCACCCGAGTACTGGAATTAAAATCTGTGCCACTACTACCCAGTCATGTTGATCATTTTATTATGACCAAAAGAAACTTGAGGAGGAAGGGTTTATTTGGCTTCAAGTTTCCAGATCACAGTCAGTCGTGAAGGGAATTCAGAGCAGGAACTCAAGGCAGGAACTGAAGCAGAGATCATGGAGGGATGCTGCTTCCTGGCTTGCTCTTCATGGCTTGCTCAGCCTGCTTTCTAATGCTACCCTGGACCACCTGTCTGGGAGTGGCAACTGCCCACAGTGGGCTGGACCCTCCCACATCAATCGAGAAAATGTTCCACAGCCTTGTCTACAGCCCAATCTAATGGAGGCATTTTCTCAACTAAGGTTCCACTTCTCAGACAGAAGACAAGCTTGTGTCCAGTTGATAAACATTCAAGTAGGACACCTTGTTAACAAGAAGACTTGAGTTTGTCTCTCCAGAACCCACATACAGCTGGCCATGGTAGCACATGCCTATAATCCTACTGCTTGATGGGAGTGGAAACACAAGAATCCCAGGGAGCCTAAGAGCCAGCTAGCCTGCTCTTCACGGCAGAGACGAGACCCAAGGTCAAACAAGGTGGAAGGCAAGGAATGACACCCAATGTTCTTCTCTGACCTTACACCCGCACTGTGACACACACACACACACACACAAGGACACATGCACTCATATACTATACACATCACACACACAATCTAAGATTTAAAAATGAATCTTAGAGTTGGCACATTGGGCATCATCAAGCTATTTATTTCCCCAAATAGGAACCCTGATGTGTGTCTCCCCAGCAGAGGACATAGCATGAACACTAAGTACAAAGAAATCTGCTCAGCACACTTTCTCTCTTGTGGCTACACTACTCAATTTGGAGAAAAGGCTACTTTACGCTGAGTCACATTTCTTTCCCCGGGGTTTCCTGATTTATTCCTGGCCCTGCCCCTTGAGCTACAGAGACACATTATAATATCTTTCCTTGTTTAGTGCCACAGCAAAGATTCCGGTTTTAAAACTTTCCCCTTCATCTTTTCTTCCCTTACTCGGACCTCCATTCTTTTCATTTCTGCCACTCGGCTACTGCTCTGCAGGACATTTCAGTCTGAGTGCTTGCACCTGGGTGTGATGCTTCTTCCATCGTGGTCCTCTGGCTCTGAGATGACTGAGATCAAGGTAACAGATTCCATGTCTCTTCGTCTATTAACAGAGATTAACAAATGTTTACTTCCCACTCTCTTCTCCCAAGACAGTGTGACTCTCCGAAAATCACAGCTTGAGCCTTGACTACGCCTGCCAAAGAGACACGGGAGCTCAGGGCTGCGTGCAACCGACTTCCTGTACCCCATTCTGCCCTGCCTTATTTTACAGCTGTGGAACTCGATGCAGTACATGCCCAGGCTCGTACTGGAGGCAAAGTTATAAAAAACAAATGCTGGAATAACAGAGCATGGAGCTGCCCACATGCTGTGGCAAGGAAACAGGGGTTTGTTTTGTTTTTTAAGTCTAGGGGGGGGAAAGTTAAAGTTTTACTTCTATCACCTTCCATTGTCTAAATATTTTGTCTATCCTCTTACCCCACCCCCCATTCCAGCTTTTATACATTTTTTTCCACACCTGCAAGCTCTGCTCAGGACTTCTGTTTTTAAAAAGATAAGTTACTGATGAGCCACTAGAACAAACTAAACCTAAGCAATCTATACAATATAGTATGAATAACTTTGAAGGGGTGGGGTTTCCCATCCCCCCAGTCAGTGCCCTCTTGCGGTAGCTACCCATACTATGCCCATCTGTAAGTACTTAAGTCAGTCCTGATGAAATATTAACCTGTGACTAGTTCATTAATATGTGTCAAGTAGAAAGTACCTTAGAGGACTTAAGTGAAATTATCTTAAGTATATGCAGAGATGACGTAACAGTCCCCAAAGAACTGCAAATTCTGCATTTCCTGTCTTGGGTAGGTTTACATCACTCACCTTGAAAGCACATACATATATGCATCATATAATATATATATATATATATATATATATATATATATACACACACACACACACATACATATACACATACATATGTACATATATGAAAGGAGTCAAGAGAGCCCCCAATTACCATGGCAAGCACAATGCAGCCCCTTATACAGGCTTCCTGCCTTCCCATTAAAAAGTCCTCAGAATAGACCAAAATATTAAAACTAAGCTGTCAACAGTATACTGTAAGGCAGTGTGATAAGCCTGCCATGGATAGGCAGAGAATTAAGGTACATGTTTTCCCCTTTGCAGGAGTGGAGCAGATGGTTCCTGAGAAGGAAGGAACCTCTTGGAATCTTCTTTCAGGGTCTATACATAATTCAGGTGCAGACCTAGCAATTTAGAAAAACAAATCGTCATTTCCTAAGTGTGGAGCTGCTGCACTGTAAGCGAGCTGGGTTCAGCTCTTTGTCATCCCATCACTATGGAAATTTGAGATTCCCATTTATCTGTAGGTTGTAATTCCCAGCATGCACTAGAACACAAAGCTGCAGAGCAATCTGGGAAGTACCACATCCTGGACACTGTGAGCAGAGCTGAGAGTAGGTGGACTACTGGAGGTAGGTGTCAGTCCCTCTGACCCGACCCATGCTTCTCCCTTGATTTAACTAATTGAAGTCTGCCATTTCTCATACCAAGGTCTGTATTAGTCATTTTTACCTCACTGTGATCCAAACACCGAACAGGAACAACTTAAAGGAGGAATGAGTTCAGAGAACTTTCAGTCCTTTGTGGTGGGGAAGTTAGCATGGATGGTGGTGAAAGGGTATGGCTGGCATGACGCTGTCTGAAGATAAGCTGCTAACTGGCCATGACCGTCTTGTATTGAGAGCTTCACACTAGAACAGACTACACATTGAGTGGATTGAGTCTCTAGGTCCCTCAGACAGAAAAACAACAGGTGTATGCAATGGGTTCCTCTCTCAGCCCCATCACAAGACTGAGTCTAAGCTGGGAGGTGGTGGTGCTCACCTTTAATCCCAGCACTTGGGAGGAAGAGCAGATGGATTTCTGAGTTCAAAGCCAGCCTTGTCTACAGAGTGAGTTCCAGGACAGCCAGGGCTGTACAGAGAAACCC
>NW_022196906.1:53404798-53434581 GCF_008632895.1 Mastomys coucha | reverse complement strand
AAAAAAGACTTGAGTCTAAAAGGCAAACTCTACACACCTTGCCTATGGGAAGACTAAGTCTAGAGCTATTTACTTCATTTATCAAGGACCAGACAAACATGGAGGAAAACCCTTAAGGTGTGTGCTCTTGCAATTAGAAAACAGAGATGGAGGGATTACTTTCAAAACCTGAAGACATGATTAGAATGATTAAAATAATGTTTCTGAATTCTAAATTACCAAAGAGAGAATTCAAACAAATAAAACCTTGTCTTTTTTTTTAGTCATTAAATTAGTATAACACAGAATATAGAATAAAATATAGAAAAAAATTACAGGTAGAAAACACAACTGACCAAAAAAAAAAAAACTGACATAAAATAATTTCATAAAGTAATTCCTCTCATAAAAAACATTGTGATGGTTCGTTTAATTTTGTTTTGTTGGTTCTTGTTTTTTTTTTTTTGTGGGTGGGTGGTTTGGATTGTTTGTTGTTGTTCTGTTTGTTTAGTCAACTTGAGACAAGCTAGAGTCATCTATCTGGGAAGAGGGGACTTTAATTGAGAAAATGACTCCCATCAGATTGGCCTGTGGGCCTGAGTCATTTTCTTCATTAACGACTACAAGTGTCACAGCTCAGGTGGGAAAGGTAACCTGGCAGTTGGGAGCCAAGGAATACCACAAAGTCACACTGCACAACAAACCTCACACAGGAGATTTTATTGGGAGGAAAAAAGCCAGGAGGGTGGCTGCCTTTGCTCAGGGGAGAAGCAGCAGAGGGCGGAGCAGAAGACAGGGTTTATATGGGGTTTCTTTAGGGGCGGAGCCTTCTACGGTGGCCTGGGATTGGAGGGACTATGTGGTCTGATCTTAGGGCAAGCTCAGGGATAGGTGGGATTTTGTTTCCTGTAGGGAGGGGTCTGGCTACTTTCAAATCACCAACAATGATTGTTGTGGCAGGGCCCAGCCCACTGTGGATGCTATCACCCTGGGTAGTTGTTCCTTCAGGTCTCTGCACTGAATTCTCACCTTGACTTCCCTAGATGATAGGGTGGAAGCTATAAAGTAAAATAAGTTCTTTCTTCTCCGAATCAATTTTGGTCATTGTGTATTTTATCACCACAATAGAAAACAAACTAGGACAGAAATAAATAAATAATTTTATATATTAATTGGTGTGAAGAGAATAGCAAAGGCTTTATCTAAAGAGTATGAAAAAACATTTTTCTAACAGAATAATATTAAATGGGTGATGTGAGAAACTTATTCTAGGAGATAGTAAAACATTTTACAAAGCTACAGGCTCCAAATTAGTATGGTTCTTATATAAATAAAAACAGAACAGTGAAACAGAATTCAAATAAATAAAAATCCAATAATAGTAGATCAGTAATGCCAGGACATGCTGCTGGCCATCTTGACTGGGGTTTGGATTTCCACACTGCACATATTTATATCAAATTAAATTTCAAAGAGGTTACAAATTAGGTAAAAAGCTTGAAAAAAGCTTTTACAAAAAAGGTAAAAGCTTGAAGCATACAGCTATCTGAGGAAAAATGGGGCTGGGGAAAGGCTAACGGGATGGTCTAGCAAGTGAAAATGATTTCTGCACAAGCAAGCCTGATAACCTGAGACTGAGCTCACAGTGGAAAGAGAAAACTGACTCCCCAAAGTTGTACTCTGACCTCCACACATGTGCATGTACATGCTTGAACACACACACACATACACACACATACATGTACACACACACATACATACACACATACACACACATACATATACACTCACATGCATACACACATATATACACATACACACACATACACACATACACACACATACACACACACACACACATACACACACATACACACACACAAATGATAATAATGATGGTAATAATAATGATAAGGATAAAATAAGAAAAGATGGGGGAGTCTTTTGAAGCATTTCATCAAAGATAAAACTATAAATAAAACACTGTGAGTAAAAACTTAGTTATACAAACCTGCCTCCTCTCTACCCAGAGGCAGTCCTTTGTCTCTCGGTGGCCATAGTCCTTTGTCTCTCGGAGGCCATAGTCCTTTCCACTCTCCCTTGCCCCTTTCCCCTTCTACCTCTTCTTCTATTTCCTGTCTTTATCTCTTATCCCTGACCTTTGTCCCCATGGACAAATAAATCTCCTCTGTGCTGAGAGCTTGGTCTTGGTGTGTCCTGTGCTGATTCTGGTCCTTCTACTGTGAGGGTATCTTATATTTTAAAACTTCTCAAGAAAGAGAAACACCTTGTACAGTTAAAAGACAAATGTAATGTGTATCACAAGGGACCAGTATCCTTCATACACAAAAAAGTTCTTGTAAGTGGATAAAAAGAGGTAGACAGTCAAATATAAATATTGGCAAAGGATATAAAATGGGTCAATTACAAAAGAATACAGATGAGTAATGACCATACCAAAAAAGATGTCCAGTCTTTACTGGTAATAAAAGACACAGATAACCAGTGAGGGAGGATTCTATTTAATATTCTGGCAGATCCTAGAAAGGCCTTACAATGGTGTCAAAGACCAGAGAGAGTCAAATATAGCTCTGATGCCACCTCGGCCTCATGAGACACCATGCTGTCTGTACTGACACTAATGTCCCTCACAGCAGAAGGCCGAGTCCACTGAAATTCTTGTAGACTAAGAGAAAGCATGTAGGTGGAAGGGTTTAATATGGCCCCAGTGTTTGTTACAATGGGGGTCACTAGTTGAGCAAGGTATGATGGTGTGGTTGAGATTAACAACACGAACGACCCTTATCATGGTCTAAACATGAAATGTCCCCCTACAGGCTTGTGTTTTGAAGGACTGTGGAGCCTTTAGGAAGTGGAGTGGAACTGGCTGACATGTGTCACTAGAGGCAGGCCTTTGAAGGTTATACCTGTGCCTAGTTCTTTGCTTCTTGGTTCACTGAGTTATGAGAAGCTCATGTCAGCTACTCGTTCTCCCCCACCCTCCACTGTACCTTCCCCACTAGGATGGATGGATGGATGGATGGATGGATGGATGGATGGATGGATGGATGGATGGACAGTCCTCTGAAACCCTGAGCCAGAAAAACTCTATCCCCCTTTGTATTATGTCATCCTGGGAATACAACATTTAAAAGATTTTTAAGAGATCTATTTTTAAAAATTGTTATTGATATGTATGTGCATATGCCTGCATGGGTTTGTGTGTACTGTATGTGTGCAGGTGCCCAAAGAGGCCGGAAGAGGGTGTCAAATTTTCTGTAACTAGTTACAGGTGGTTGAGAGCGGACTGATGTGGGTTCTGGGTACCAAGTCAGGTCCTCTGCAAGAGCAGTAAGTACTCTTTACTGCTGAGCCAACTCCACGATACAATTCAAAAGGAGTTCTTCACAAATATATCAATGACTGACCCCTCTTCCACAAGTCTGTTGAACACATACAACATTGAGAGCTCAGTTACAAGTTGCAGCCTGGCCAAGAGAGATAATAAGAAATATCCTGATTTCACAGCCATTAAAATGTGACCCAAAGCATCAAGTTTAAAACCAATGAGCAGGAACGGAAGATGGCTCAGTGAGTAAAGCGTTGGCTCCCCAAGCCTGAGGACCTGAACTCAGTTCCCCAGGACTCATATAAAAAATGCTCATGTGGAGGTGGGGATGTAGAGAGGGAAGGGTTGCTGGGACTCACTGGCTAGTCAGCCTAACCTGGTTGGTGGACTCCACAATAACAAGACACCCCTTCTCAAAGGAGGTGAGTGGCAGTTCTGAGAATGACACCTGATGTTGTCTTCTGGTCTGCACACAGATGTACTCACCTCACACACGTAGCTCACACATACAAACATACACACACATTTAAAAAAATAAAATAAAACAATGAAACATGCCATTCATAACAAGGCATTTCAGGATGCCACGAGTTAAAGGGGAGGAGGTACATTGTTCATGTCAAGAGCAATACCTGACATTTAAGATTCATGGCAATGCAATGGTAACATCATTTTGTAGGCACAGACTTTCTCTAGTGTACTGCTGCCAACCCTGACTTCTTTATTTGAGTTCTCAAATGAGACCCACCCTAGTGGTAATGCTGGCCCAGTTGCCTTTGAATGAGGCTAATGCACCCTGTATCAGAGAGACAGATCATGTTTTACAAACCCAGCATTCTTCATGGAATGATATATTTACAGACCTCACTGTGAAAGCACTCTAATGAATCCTTTCTCTGCAGTAGCGTCCTATTGTATGGCGAGCTGTAATTTATTTCACTAATTCACTGCTGATGGACACTTTGCTGGCATCGGGCCTTGTTATTGCTGGATGGCAGCAATGGGCTTTTTTTTTTTTAAACCTCTGGAAACATAAAAAATTATTCATTGACATTGCTTTTCAAGAATGGCAGAGGGGTTTTAGGAGGGAGACTTCACTTATACCTTTTGGATTGTATTTACTTTTGTTATTGTATTTGCTTTTGTGATTCTTTTATTTACTTATCCATTATGTTATACTAAAGCTCATATTTGTAGGGTTTTCTGGCGTGCTTTTCTTTGGTGCCTGTTTTCACCTTGGTTCTAGAATGGTCTTTGAACCTTGGCTTATTCACCAATCCAGTTCTAGCCTCTGACACCTCCGGCCCCTGGCGCTAGATTACTTTCCTTGCTAGAGTTCCTTTCTAGAGGCAGCTGGCTTCTAGAACCTAACCAAATTCTTTCTTCCTGTCCCAAACTGGAATGAGGTACTTTAAGAACCCTCTTAACCCCAGTTGATCCATGTTATCCAATGGGACAGTTTTTTTCTTCAGCATTTCTAGCATAGAACAAAGAACACCAGGAGCCTGAAATACCTCAGAGGGATTCTATCTTCTGTTTTATCGAGGAATCTATATTCTTCCCTCTCTTTTCCTTTTTGGATCCCCAAAGCTAACATGTATCTTTTTGAAGTGTCAATACAATTGAGAAGTAAAACTCGTGTTTGGCAAGACTGTTGAAGTGGAGAATTTAGAGTTTATTATCTCTCCTTACAGTGGAGATGTTACAAAGTGATTGAATAATTTAAATACTTTAATTTTAAGTTAAAATTCCATGAGCTTGCAATGCTTTACTTGACCAACATTCTACTTTTTTAGAGTGTGTGTGTGTGTGTGTGTGTGTGTGTGTGTGTGTGTGTGTGTGGTGTGATACAGGCATGTGTGTGTCTTCAGGAGCATAAGAAATGCTATCTGTCCTGTCCTAGCATTCTATCAGTCTCTGCCTACGTGTTCGTGCACCACTTGCTAACAGTGCCTACAAAGTCCTGAAGAAGGTATTGGGTCCTTTGGAATTGGAGGTACAGATGGTTGCGAGCCACCAGGTGAGTGCTGGGAACTGAACTCAGGTCCTCTGGAAGAGCACCAGTATTCTTAACTCCTAAGCCATTTCCCCAAACCCTGCCTTATTCTTTTGAGACAGAGTCTCTCAGTGAACCTAGTTGGCAGGCAGCCTAGCTGTCTCCTGTCTTCACCTTACCCCCACATGGTGTTGAGGTTACTGGCATGCATGTGACCACACCTGGCTTTTTACATGGGTGTTGAAATTCAAATTCAGGTCCTCACACTTGTATAGCAAGCGCTCTTATGAACTGAGCCATCTCCCCCCATACCTCCTTATTTGGTTTCTTAGACAAGTAAACTCTGGTAATGGGAGAGAACACTGGGGGCTCTGAGGCTGAAGAGAGGGGAGTGTAGAACTCTCTGTACCTTCTTTGGAACTTTTCTGTAGACTTTTCTGATAACCAAAATGAAAAGAATATTTTAAAAATTTACATTCACATTTTCTCTTGATAAACTTGCAAACCCAGGAAGCTACAACTTTGCTTGGCCTGATTGCCTTCGAGCAGAGTCTTGTGGGAAGATGATCCGAGTCTTTCCTGGCTGCTGGGTACCACTGTAGCCACATCTGCTGCTTTGTAAGGCAGAAATGAGGGAGGTTACTGAGAACTTCAGCTGCTGCCTTCCCTTGGCAAGCATAGACTGCAGGGCATTGTACTGAAAAGCAAGGCCACAGGAACATCTTCCTGGCTGTGTGCTTAGTCCCACCCTCCATCTCCCGGCATTCTGCCACAGAGTCTGTTAGGACAATCAAGCTAGTTGCCTGAACACTATTAAAATGATAAAGATGTTGTAAGACGCAGAGAATCGATAACTGTTCACGAAGAGCTCTAATCTACAATGGGAGAGAAGAACACAGATTTTTATCACTGGGCCAAATTCTCTCAGCTTCAAGCCTCCATCTCCAGCTAAGCAGGACTTGGTAGGTTTCTCAGTAAATGACGAGAGTGCCTCTCTGCCCTCCATCTTGAAGAAGATAGGATTTCTGTGAATTAAATTGGGTCTCCTCAAATTTATGTATTGGAGAGCTGCCTTCCATGTAACTGTATTGAAGACAGGGCCTTTGAGAACATGATTAAAGCTATATAAGGTCAGGAGAATAGAATCGTGACCCCATACAAATGAGACCCTTATAAGAGGAGGAAATATTGGTGCTCTCTCCTTAGTAGGCACAGACTGAGCAAGCCAGGAAGAGAGGCCTCTCCAGAAACTGATGTCACTGGACCTTACCTAGACCCTGCAGTCTTCAGAACTCTAAGTACTGACCATGCCACTCAGTCTGGGATGTTTGGTTAGGGTAGCCTCAGCAGGTCTCTCATAGAACCATGACTCTCTTCTGCTTTTCCTTTTATCACACAAAGGAATAATATTATACATAAGACTCAGAATAAGAACGCTATAAACAAAGAGCCTCCGTGGTTATTTTTAATCCCCACAGTGGCTGCTGAAGGAGAATAAGGTTGACTGCAGAAAGATTATGTATCACTTTGCCTGGGTATCACTCAAGCTCCCGGGCACAAAGGCACACGGTAAGTGGTTCCAGGCCTAATTTGCGACGGTGATGGTGATGAAGGCTTGCTTTTGGAATTCCTTTTTCCTTTTATTAATTTACATGATCTAGAGTTTCTTCTCAAATCCTTTAAAAGAGTGAAACTAACAAAAATTTGTTAGGCTTTTGCTCATTGTGGAGGTCTCTCAAGGTCCTCCTCGGGAATCACATGAGGTAATGGATGCAAAAGGGTTTTGTAAAATACAAAGCATTCCATGCGTGCAAACTATTATTGGAAGGAAGCAGGAGGATGAATTGAAATCCCAAGATCCCCTAAAATGTGGAAAAGGTACTCCTATTTGGATTGTCACCCTCACAGAGCATTTTACAGACCGTTTAGCAATATCTCCAAGTGCTCACACCGGTTCTCTCAGTAACATTCCTGCCCTATGCCAGGGAGGGCAGGGAGAGCCTGACTCTCCCAAGCCTGGCCCCGTGGACAGCATTAGCGCCTGCAGAGGAAGGGGCTCGGTTGCTAGGAGACCAGCAAGAGTGGGCAGCTAGCTCGCAAGCAGGTTAGAATCCAGAGAGGAAGGATTTTAAAAGCCTATTTCCGTCTGTTTCTGCTAGAATTGAAATTCTCTTCAGGGTCCGGCCACCAGTGATACAATCTGCTTACATTACTGGTATTGAGAGCCCTTGAAAGGATCTATTTGACCGTTTCTTGCAACTCCCTCCCACAGTGCCTAGAGAAGACAGGCACTTAAAAGAAAAAGGGGAAGGGGACAAAAAGAGAAGTCGATGGAGTCCATAGCAGATACAGAGAAGTGACAGCAAGAATTAGCCCAAACACATCTGATCACAACCCGTAGAACCCAAAGAAGTCATAATTGCGCTCAAGCGATGCCGAATGACAGTGCCTCCCATAGCTTCTCCAGACATCAAGGCAGGCAGCTACATATCACTGAGGGTTGATTTCAAGTGCAGGAGAGGTGTGTCAACCCGGTCTTTCCCACTGGAGTTTTATCTTCACAGCCAGTGTGACATGTACTTCTAGGCTAATTGGAATTCGCTTGAAACTGAGTTTAGATTTTTCCCTTTAAGGATTATGAATAAAAGTATGACTTTCAGATAAGAACTGCCTGCTTGATTTTGTTTGTTTTGTTTTGTTTTTCCCCAAAGCAAGTTCGAATACCTAAGAAATCAAACCCATGAGCCACCCCCAGCAATATGCGCAGACACTTACAAACTGCCCAGAACGGAGTATTGAACTGTGGAGGAGTCAACTGGAAAAACAGCAAAATCATTGGTGCATTTAAAGTCATTTATGGACCGAAGCTTGACAGCCTTTGAGCTTGTTAATGCTGGGGTATCGAGAGCTCATGGGAGCGCTGATTCATCAGGCAGAAGGAGGCTCATGGGCTGTAGAATATAAACCATCTCTAAAGAGGTTCCAGGGCCCTCAGCAGGCATGCTTTATTTGGTTAAAGCCTAGTGCCTAATGACAAAATGGAAGGCTTGTTTCTGTATTTACAGGCTGGCTTTCTGTTCTGCTTTTATAGAGATGTGGAGGGGGGTTTTACAAAGGAGGACCAGGACTGGTTGAAGAAAGAACACTTCAGGGAAGTGGAGAACAAGCGTAGGACAGTTTCTTGGAGGTGAAGATGAGGGCAGACCTGAAACCTGAGAACAGGGCAATGGAAAAAGACTGAAAGTCTGTCACTGGCTGACAGCATGTGTGAGAGACACAGCCATGAGTGGATGCCAAAACACTCCAGCAAGGTCAGGAAATGAAGCCCCAGCAGCTAGGCATATCAACAAGACTCACACATACGCAGGCATCTCATTGAATAAGGGAGCAAGCTCTAGAGCCATTCCCTTCTGCCCCTCCTTTTCCATTTTCACGTGTATGGTATGTGTGCATGTGTGGTGTGTATTCACATGTATGGGGGCACATGGTGTGTGTGGGTGCATATATGGAATACATGCAGAAGCCTGAAGTTGATCCCAAGCCTGAATTGAAATCCCAAGATCCCCTAAAATGTGGAAAAGGTACCCCTATTTGGATTGTCACCCTCTACCTATTCATTGAGTCAGTGTCTCTCAGTTGATAGGCTTAGCCTGCAGATAGGCTCAGCCTGCCTAGCCAGCTTAATCTGGGATCCCCTGTCCCTACTTTCCGAGGAGTAGCATCTTAGATAGGCACTTAAGATATTTACACAAGTTCTAGGGATTCAAACTCTAGTCCTTGGGCTTGTATGGCAAGTTGTCTAACCATTGAGCAATCTTCCCAGCCCTATTTCCACCTTCCTTCTCTACTGCAAGAAAACAAATCCTTTGTGTACAGAGACTATTTTGGTGAGCAGAATGATGCCAACTTTGGGATTACACAGATTGGAGTTCAAATCCTAGCTCTTTCATTTAGTGATGTGGGTCCCTGGACCGGGTGCTTATAGTGTACCAAGTCTCAGTTTCCTCATCTGTAACACGGAGTGATGACAACACCTCCACTACTTTCCTCCAACACAGCAGGCTTTGGGGGAGGAACCCCGGCTCCGCCCACTTTTTTACCTTCATGTCCCACTGTAGATGCATAACCTTGGAGTTAGAGAAGTCTGCATAGAAACTGTGAGTGAAGGGGCGAGGCCAGGACTCTAGCCTTTCTTGGAACAGGGTATTTCTTTAAAAGGAGAGATCCTGGTAAAATCCTATCTAAGCAAGACAACTTAGAAAGGATTTCTGAACAACTCAAATTGAGCACAAGGGCGAAACAACTTCTTCAGAAGTTTGAGATTAAAATGTTGTAGTGGTGGTGGCGGTGGCAGGATTGCAGTTCATCTAGGCATCTGAACAAGACCAGTCTAAGAGGTCCCACCCCCCCATCCCACCTCCGCACCCCTTCACAGATGGTGGCAGCAGAACCAGGTGTGGGTTACCATGGCAACAGCCCAGGATTTTCTGACTCAAGCCTATCAGTTTAGGTATAATCTAGCCAGAAGACTCTTGGCCAGAGATGCTTCTGGGTAGATTTATTTGTCCCTCTTCTTCATCGAAGCACAGACTTTTCTAACACCACCATGCTTAAGGGGGTGGACTGCCAAGTCTGTATGCACATGTCTAGCTTCCCCAAAGGACAGGCCACTTCTTATCCCAGGAAGATTGTTTTCTATTGCCTTGAGAAGTAACAGAAGGTCTACTATTTCTGTCCCAGAAGACCAAAGCCTCCTTCTTATGCCAGCTACAGTCACCCCATTTTTGAACGCTAGAAATTCAAAAACGCAGGTTGGGGCCGGCGTTTCAGGCTTAAGAGGCGAGAGGGTGACCAAGAAAGCAGATGAGCAGAGAGGTGCTGGGGTAAATGTGACCTAGAAAGTAATTCATGGGATTCATGAGTTGATGGGAAGGAATCTGAAAGCGGAAAGAGAAAGACGAAGCCAAGAGATCTGGTTTACAAAGGAAATACTGTTTTGCAACCAGGGCAGGGGGGTGTGTGTGTGTGCGCGCGTGCGTGCGTGTGGTTGAGATAGGTCCAATCAAGTGAGACAGGGAGAGAAATACAGATTCCAGGTCTGGAAAGGTCTTATATAAGTTGTGTGGGAAACATACAGTCCTACTGTTGTGTCCAGGATGGAGAGCTGGCAGGTGGAGAGGAAAGGAGCGCGTGGGATATTGCCAGAAGCTAGTAGACATAAGATCCTAGAAACATTTGCCATACCTAAGGTTATCTTTTAATGGCCCAGATCAGTTCTTTCTTGTGCATTTCATGCTTATATGAAACCAACTCAGTGCCCTCAGTGTGACTGGTGTCTCCAGATATTGATTCCAAGCCTAAAGCAGCAACCCATGGGCTGGTCATGACACCCCCTTCTGGGGGAAGTGTGGCATAAGACCTGTTCTAGGACGACAACATCACAACAGAAGGTAGTGAATCTGCTGTTTGTGCACTTAAGTATGACACCCTCCAAATTTCACATGTGAACCTGATTGCCTGCAAAGGAAAGTATTAGGGTGTATCCTAACCCAATCTGAACAATGCCGTTCTGGTAAAAAGTATTTGCTGCTCTTCTAGAGGACTGAGGTTCAATTCCCAGCACCCACAAGGTGGCTCATAAACACCTGTGACTCAGTTTCAGGGGCTCCAACTCTCTCTTCTGGCTTCCACAGGCATTGTACTCACATGGTACACAGGCATATGTATACAACACCTCTACACATAGAATTTTAAATATTAAAACATGAAATTTTAGACACACAAAGACACCAGGAGCACATGTATGTAGAGGAAACATCATTTTAGGGTATAGCAAGGAAGTATGCCAAGAGATGATAAAATAACAAAAACGCTTATTCTTATTATGACAAATATCAAAATGTTAATGGTACTCTAACTAAGTGTATTGACTAGAAGGAGGCAACTGTGTCCAGTGGCTGGAGCCCATAGGGAATGAGTGTTAGAGCCTAGGGCTGGGGGAAGGTAGGCTGGCGCCTTGGGGGAGTCCCTGGGTTGGAATTATTCTATTAGATGGAAGTGTATAGCTTCCAGCTAGGATCAGGCTTGCCCTGGTGGCTTTGCAGATGGTCAAATCTTAAGGTGCATTATCTCTTACTGGTTTCTGCTTTCTTCCAGGAAAAAAAAAAAAGACAATTAGATTTCTTTTTCTATAATCAGCTCACAAAAATGGTTGTGCCAGATTTTTTATGCGTAATTGCTTCTATTTTTTTTCAAAAATGTTGTTTATAAGCATATTTTGAAACTGTTTAAGGGAAATATTGATGTTTTGTTACTCCACAAAGGTTAGATGACTGCCACTTTGAATATTTCTGGATAAATGGGAATCCAGGGGGGAAGGGGGCTAACTTTGAGCTGCTTTTCCAAATGTATGCCAGCAGCTGTGGCATACCATTTGAGAGAATCTTAGAAGGTTGGGCAGAACATAGAAAAGGTCCCTCTTTCCACCTACACACATGCATGCTCAGATGCCTTGGTTTGTTTGATGTTCTTGCTTAGCTTGACCGAAGGGCACCAGTGTGAGGGAGAAGAGACCTGGGAAGAGGAGGCACAGTATTCTGGAATCTCACTGGAATGGAGGGACCATCCCCATTGTTCACTGGGCAGTTAGTTTCTCCTTCCCCTTCTCTGCAAAGTCCAAGACTGAGGGTTTGCACCTGGTAAAGGGCTTCTTGCTATGTCAAGACATGCAAAGAGCCATCACGTGTCAAGAAAGAACTAATATTTGGGTTTTTTCCTTCCTTTCCTCCTCCCTCCTTTCCTCCCCACCCTCTGTCCTCTTCATCCCCCTCAATCTTCATCTTCTAAGTCCACTAGTCTCACTGTGGGGACCCTTGCTCCAAATGGGTATAGGGACCTTCCAAACAACTCCACCATAACAAGAGGAGAGTAATAATGTATGAAGCTAGTTGGTAATGGACTACAAGAGTTCTAGGTCTAGCAGGAGCCCAGCAAAAGCTCTTGTCAACCTAAATAGATTTTGTTCTGCCATCCCAGAAAACCAGGATCTTCAGAAATCACCAATAGTCCTTGAGTCCAGAGGCACCGGGAGGTGACTTAGCCTTGCACTGTCTGGATCATAGTAGGTAAGTACCTGGCCAGCTTCTGGGACAATGAGAGGGAGTAGAGGAGTATTGTAATATGTGAATTCTTGGTATGTTCTAGGATCATATCTCTAGAGCATGCCCAATAAAACAAATAGGATTTTTCTCATTGATGGGAATTCTCAAGTACTCATCATTTAGTAGTAGTAAAGCCTTCAGATATGCAAGTGAGCTTCACAGGGGAATAGAGATCGCCCACGGGGGGGGGGGAGGGCATTAACTCTCAATTCTGATTAGTTAAGACATTTTCTTCTGCTTGTAGATAGCCAGGTAGGCTGACATGCTGCCCTCTTGAGAAACCTCTTACATCTATGATACCACATTTTCTCTGGACTGGGTAATGTTCCAGTTGTGTTCCTTGAATCTCTGATAGAAGAACTGAATGACTAGTATCTTGTGTACACTATATTTGCACACTATAATTCTGCTTGCCTTTCAATCCAGTAGAGCACTGTGATCATGCATTTTTGATTAACCCAAATAAAGGCAGGATTTGAAGGACTTACACTCGTATGTGTGTAGCTTTGGAGGAGTAGCCTCGTTGAAAGCACCATTTCCTTGGGCAGCGATTCATCTGAGGGGCTCCCGGCGGACTGCACCAGTGCTGTGTGTTATAAGGGTATGCGCAAGGCTGAAGGAAGGGCCATTTAAATCACGGTCTGTTAAAGAAGGGTTGGGAAAGCCGCAGTGCTTTGGGAGCAGTGATCAAAATCCAGGAGGCAGCCGGCAACACATCACACCTGGGCACCAGAAGCAGGGGACTCAGGGCCTGGATGCCTGGATGCCACCACAGCTGCTAGGTGTCCTATAGGAAAACCAGATTTCCCATTTGGAGGCATGGCTGATAGCACCCTGTCTGTTTTCTACTTCCAAATAGCATAGAAAAGACCGGCAACTGGCAAGAGACAACGGGAAACCTCAAAGCAAAGAGCAGACACAGCAAAGCAGAGGCCTACCATGGGTGAAGGGAGGTGGGGCCGGCCTTGCTGTGCGTTTATGTAGAAAGGGGAAATTGTTCATAAACCAAATGGATGGAGATGGAGAGAGTCTCCAGGCAGGAAGGTGCAGTGGCTAGAGCTCAAGAGTAAAGGTTTGGCTTCTATTCACCAGTCGCTGGCTGTTTAATCATGGGACGGTGCCTTTGCCTCCCCTTACTTCCAGCTGCTCAGCTCTGGGAACAGGATAGAAGACAAAAGCAATCAATCCTGAGCTTTCATGAGCAAGTCCAATTATATATGTGACCTCGGTTAACCTTTGCTCAACCACGTATGGATGGTGGTGTGATTCCCCACTTTACAGATGAGGACTTGGAGTCATAACCCAAAAGATAACAAGGTAATCTGAAAGAAGCATAAAGTGGTTAAATGACCTGCTCAGGTGAACACGGGACTGGTGATGTAAAGTGGGAATTTGAATCCATGTTTACTCTGCATTCTGGCTTTTCTCGAATCATAAAAGGCTCCATCTTCCCTTTTATCACAAAAACAAGAGCTTTAAGGGCCTAGAGTATGTGAACGAAAGCATTTCTGACAACTGTGAAAAGCTAAATAGATGTAAAGAATTCTTCTTATTAACATCAAACCTCTCCAGGCAAGCCCACAGTGAGATAGTGGAAAACTGTGGTTCAGAGAAATGCACACACTTGCCAACTCAATGACACTACCTCCCAGATCACCAACAGTAATAAAGTGAGTTAATGACTGAAGAAAGCTTTTAATGGTGGGTTGGGCTCTGTGACCTCTAAGGTCCTGCCAAGTCAGTATTTCTGAGAATCAGAAATTTTATCAAAGCAGTAAGAATGTAACAGCTCTGTGCTGGATCCCACCTCCAAGAAAACTGTGAAGTCAGCAGAATGTTTCCTTCTTGTCTCCCATTTCATGTCTCTGCTCTCGCTCCTTACTTTCAACCCTCACGCCAGGCATTCATCACTCTTGAGGCTGGCCTTGGGTTGTGTGAACACAGAGGGAAAGAATTTGAGAAATGAATTCAGACAAAGGGAAGGAAAGGCCATTTTGACGATTGGCTTCAGCTTTGATGGCTATGTGATCTGGAGGGGTGTCATTTAACCTCTCTGAGCCCCAGACTGTTTATCTCTGAGATGAGAAAACCCAAGCTTAGGACTCTTTGCAGGACTTAACTGACATGATACATGAAGTGCCCTCCGCGCAGTTTGGACACCAAGCATCCATTCCTTTCCAGCGCCCAGCTACAGTTATTTAGCAGAGTATGGAAATTCTGCATCTTTGAACCACGATTCCACACAGAAGGCAACCCAGGAGTAGCAAGTAATAACTAGCCCAACAGCGGGTGTTCTTTCCTGAGCGGAAGAGATAAGCTGGATGTAGAGAGAAGGGAATGTGGGCTGGATGTGGCTGCTTCCCAATTATCTCATAATCCATGCATCCCATAGTGTCTTGTTAATGTGGCTAACATAGGCATGGGTGTGTGAGAGACTATCTCTCCTTGCTTAACATTACTACATTTCAATTGGAAACAAAACAAAACAAAACACCACCACTAATAACAAAAACTTTTCTCTTATAGCAGAGAAGTTTTTAAATGGCAGGACAGAGAGAATTCTCACTTGTTAAAGTGTTTGTCATGCAAGAATGAGGACCTGAGTTTGGATCCTTAAGATCCTTTGGATCCTCTGGATCCTATCTGAGCACAGCAGTGTACATCTGTGATCCCAGTACCGGGAGGCATAGGCAGGTTAGATCTATAGTTTTTTTCCCAGCACCTATAACAGGAGACCTACAACCGCCTATAACAGCCTGGACCATCTATGGTTACAAAACATTGCTGAGCATTGCTGCCCTGCTCTAGGCCGAGGAGGAGTGTGGAGACCGATCCAATTTTCACTTCTACGGGAATAACAGCATGAATTTCTTTGCAGTTTAGTGATCATTTCTGCACAATATTTACTGCTAAGTAATCTGGAACCACTATGGAAACTGAGACTTCCTTCTGTTAGCTGTAAAACACAAGGACCTTTGTTCTGTTATTCGGTGTTCTGTTTAAAGCTGTTTCTAATGGTGCCAGATGACATGCATTTGTGAGACAAATGAATTGTGAAGGTCATACTTACAAAAAGCTACTTTGCTGAGGTGAGGTGGCTCGCCTACCATCTCAGTATTTGGAAGGCTGAGGCCAGAGGACTGTCAGGTGTTTGAAGCTAGCTTAGGCCATAGGGTGAGACCACAGAAGCATTTTTTTTTTTTTTTTTTTGGTTTTTTTTCGAGACAGGGTTTCTCTGTATAGCCCTGGCTGTCCTGGAACTCACTCTGTAGACCAGGCTGGCCTCCAACTCACAAATCTGCCTGCCTCTGCCTCCCAAGTGCTGGGACTAAAGGCATGCGCCACCACTGCCCAGCCAGAAGCATGTTTTAAAAATCTATTCTTTGGGTGCTATAGAAACGGCTCAGTGGCAAAGAGCATTGGCTGCTTAGCACTGGCTAGAAGTCCTCTCCTAGAGGATTCAGGTTCCGTCCGAGCTCCCACACAAAGGCTCACAATCATCTGTAACCCCAAGTTCAAGGAGATCTGGCACCTTCTTTTAGCATTCATTGGTATCAGGCACACACATGGTGCACAGGCATAAATGCAACTAAAACATCATACACATAAAAAAATTAAAATAAAAAATGTCAAAATCTACTGTTCAGATCCACTGTGGCCATACACTTAGCAGAGAGATGGTCACAAACTCTTAAACATATAATGGATATAACAATTTTTCTTTGTTTTTACTTCTTTCTCCCCTCAGGCTTAGGGTACTTAAATGTCACTGCCAAGAATTCATATTGTGACACAGAACCTTCTTTTACTGCCTTTGCCATTTGCTAATAAACAATAAATAATTCCTTGGAAACATCTGCCCTTTGTGGGTAATTGGAGAAATGTTTACTTTGGTGATGGGATGAGAAAGATGTGACCTTTTAACTTCTTCTCAATTGGTAAGTGTTGGGGGAAAGGGAAAACCATAACCCAGAGAAGACAATATTCTGGCACACTTTCAAAAGTTAAAAAAATAATTCAGCACTGTTTAATACAGTCCCAAACCTTTGTAGCTTCCAGCTCTTTGTTTTATTTTATTTTATTTGACAAAAATGTTTCTTAGTGTAGAATGGGAAATTGTTAAAAGAATTCATGAGGTACTCTTAGATATCGAATAGTGCTTTTAAAATACATTATGACGTGAAAAGGAATGACGGGCATGATTAAATGCCCTTTGAAACCCATCCAGACTTTTAAGATTAGGGGAGAAATTCCAGGGAGACCACATTTTATAGTCTGATGGAAACCAAACATTCAAGAATAGTTCTGTGTCGCTGAAGACACAAGTATTCTCTCTGTGCATCTCCCCACATTGCAGATTTTGTCTTGTAAAATTATAGAACTGTAGAAGTGGAAAGGCTATGATACTCAGGGATATCTTGCTTAATTACTTTCTTTATTTTTATCTTTTGATGGGACAAGGGACGAACCTAACCCTTCATGAATGCTAGCTTGGCAAACGCTCTTCTGAGTCATACCTTTGGTCCTAGTGTCCAACAATTTCTAGGTTTTTCTGCAAAAGTACCAGACCCACATGGAAATTGAGAAGAAAAGGTTATGTAAACACTGTTTATTTAAATGTTGTATCTGTATTTTTAAATGTTTTATATTTTCCATTTGCGTGTATGTTTATTATAGAAGTAGTTCTTTTGCCTTGTAGCAAGTATTCAGAAATATGTATTTCTTTTTTTTTTTAAACCAAGTCAGGAAGTTAAAATTCCAGATTGTTTAATTCGATACCAGACATTTGGCAAACCTATGTAAATTCATGTTGCTTCTCCTTTGAAATGTTGGATATGTTTTTTGCTACCTTTAGTGACTGAATGGGGAAGGAGATACACACCAAGCATTTCCCAGGTGAGGGCTTCCCACAGATGGCTAAGGCAAAGGCCACATAAGTCAGAAGAGCAACAATAATCCTAACTGTTGGGTCCAGGAGTTGGGCCCTGGTTCCCTCCGAAAGACAGAGCCAAGTCTAAATGGACAACTGTAGACCAGTGGAGACGAAGATCAAGAGGGAGCCCAGAGTCAGTCAAGGTCCCAGTCAAGGTCCTAGTGAAGAGGGCACATGCCTGTCATCGCCTTGCATGCCATGTTAATCTCATTCAATTTGGTGCCGCTTAACCCAACACATTCAGCAAGAGGGCCAGGCAGGACGCAAGCAGCAGAATCTAGGGTGAGCTTTGGCTTCTGACAGGAGGAGAAAAATAAGTCAAGGAAACAGAAGATAAGACCAGAGAGGAGCAGACCAATCAAGCGAAGTGGGAAGAAACCACAGGAGTGTAGAGAGTGGAATGGGGCTGGTACAAATATCCAGAAAAAAATGTATTAACAACATTGCCCCTTGGGAATAGCAACTCTTGTTCAGTGTTCTCTGAGGAGGTATGGAGACTCCCCCAATATGGGAGGCTTACACAATAACAGTTAACTTGCTTTCTACAGAGTTATACATCCAACAACTCTAAAGGTTGTTTGGTTTTTGTTTTGTTTTGTTTTGTTTTTGTTATTTTGGGTTTTTTTGTTTTGTTTTGTTTTGTTTTTGTTTTGTTTTGTTTTGTTTTGTTTTGTTTTGTTTTACTGAGAAGTCTAAAGAAGACTGGGGAGGAAGCTGCCTTAGAGACTTTCTAGAGAGAGAAACACAACACTCACATAGGCGGTGATGTCTGAGGGTGTTTCCGTGAGGTGTGTGGAAGTTGACTCTCCTCCCTTCCTTCTTCCTTGATTATTTGAGGCCCGTGTATGAAAAGGCAGGCCATGAAAGGTGCTATAGCGGCACCAAGGCGGTGCAGTAGAGAGAGACCACAGGCGCTATGACAGCTGATGAATAGCTGAGCCCCTGCTGAGCTCTTTCGATCTCTCCAGCGCTGGCCTGGCAGAAGTTCTCAGAGCCTCCTGATAGAAGGTGGAAGGTGAGAGGTCATGGTCCTTCTTATCATCCACAGAAACATCTGGGAGATCACTGGACATTTATTGACTTTTTTGGTGACAGTCCTCAGCCTCGTCTTAGTTTCCTTTAGGACATCTGTGGAGTGTGGAATTCTGTTTGTGAATTAAATGTAAAGCTTAAAATTAGTTAAACAAAACCTGTAGAGGGACAACTGGTATTTTTTTTTTACAAAGCATGTGTTAGGAGACTTCTCTTACTTCAGAGAGCTCTCAGGTCATATCTGCAGTGATCACCTATATTCCCAGCACTTGGGAGGCAGAGGCAGGAGGACCATAGAGTTCCAGCCAATGCTTTACATAGCAAATTCTGTCTCCCCAAAAAAAGTAAGTAAGTAAGTAAGTAAGTGGGCTAGGTGTCTAGGTCAGTCAATAGAGTACTTGCCTAGTGTGCACAAAGCCTGGGTTGGGACCCTAAGTACTAACATGCATGGTGATACACAATGGTAATTTCAGTGTTTGAAAGGTGGAGGTTAAGAGGACTTGCTGCTCTTACAGAGTTCACTTCTCAGCATCCACATCAGGTAGCTCACGACCATCTGTAACTCCAGCTCCAGGCCTCTGGTGCCTCTGTGTACATACCCACATGCACACACACACACACACACACACACACACACACACACACACACACACACACGAGAAAGAGAGAGAGGAGAGAGATAAGGAAAGAGGGGGAAGGAGGTGGGGGAGTAGATGGCTCAACAGAAGAGAAGAGGCTTTTTAATGTGCCAATAAGTTGTACTTAGCAGTTAGGAACAGAGCACATTCATCCCTTCCCCCACAGCCTTCTCTCAGTCCATGCAAAACAAATTGGAGTGAGACAACACCATCTGCTCATTTCACACTCTGTGAGGAAGCACGTCAATTCCTTCTCAAGGTTAGGAAGTCTAAACTCAAAAAGACCCTCCCATCATTTTGTAGTCAAAACTGCTGCCCGAAAGCAAGAACCTAAGACTTAGGAAGAAGAGTCCAGAGTTCCCGGAAACATGACAGTGTAAGGGCCTCATTGATGTGTCCTTATGGGAGTGTCACACCCTGATTTACTTGATGGCACAAAGTCCTGTCTCATTATCTGGTTGCATTTCCCTGATTCTGTGTCTCTGATTTAGTTTAGAAAAATGACAGAAGAAAACACCGCCACAACTGCCACAGTGCTTGCCTCACTGTGCCAAGAGGGCAGGAATGAAATAGAAAGATAAGTCTGGCTCATCTGAAAGCCCTGTTTTCCCCTGATATTTTCCTTCTGAGTAGCAATCTTTTTTTTTTTTTTTTTTTTTACCTTATTGGCAATCACTTAAAAAAAATCTGAATTCCTAAATTAGACTCCATTATTCTATCTAGAAATGATGCTTTGAACTGGAGAGGAAACTCCGACATTTGATTTCCCTTCTATTTTGTACTTAGCCAAGCTCTTGGCTTAGAAGTTAAGATAAGGGAGGCTTCTTACTAATTCATAGGAGTGCCCCAGAGATTAGCAAGAAGGCAGCCCTTCGGCTGTGCCAACAAAGCTTAATCTTCAGCTTTAGCCAGCCACCCATTAACTAATGTTATTTCCAACAAGACCCCAAGTACAAGAAATGGACAGACTTTTCTGAAATCAGATTCTTAGAATGCAAAATCGGAAGGGAATTAAGTTTCAAGTTACCTATAGCACATCTCCCTGGTATCCACACTGGTAACTTACCGTCCCCTTGGAGGAAAAAGTGACTTACAGGAAAGGATAGATTGTGGCACGCCTAGTCCTCCGTGTATACCCATCGTGTAAAACAGTCTCTTTTTTATTCATGAATCTCTTACACCAGAACTTTGGTAAACAGGACCATATTAAAACGAATCCATCCAACCATTCAACCATCTGTTGGTGTGCCCATCTGCCCAGCAAACATTACCCTGACACCCACAGTGCCAGCCCTCAGCATCACCAAGGCAGATAAAGCATGGCTCCTTCTGTGGTGCCTGCAGGCTGGGGACAGAGCTACCTATCATAATGTGGTGGTCGGCAAAGTTACAGAAACCAAAGGCACCGGTTTCCCCAAAAGAGGGAGCAGCTAACTAAGTGATAGTGAGATGGCAGGTTGAAGGAACCTTCCCAGAGGAGCTGAAACCTGAAAGATGGGTTAGTATTTATTAGACTTGTATACTTTAATCAGAAGGCCTAGCTTGAGCAAAGGCAAGATGGCATGTACATGCCTAGGGTGGCTAAGGAGCCAGGGCCAGGTGGTACTCCTGCAGGGCTGTCTGTCTGCAACCGTGATAGAGAAACAGGTGCAGCAGAGAGGAAGAACATGTATAGATCACATTTGCACATTTCTCTGTGGACCCAGGCATCACTAGGGTGATTTCAGGAGGGCCTGTGCTGAGGTCATCTCTGTGATGACAATGGGAGATAGAAGGAAACCCAAGGGGCAAAAGTTGTCACTGTGTTTACACTATGTTTTTTAAAAATTAGTGTGTGTGTGTGTGTGTGTGTGTGTGTGTGTGTGATATGTGTGCGAGAGCTAGCATGCCACAGGATGAATATGGAAGTCAGAAGTCAACTTCTAGAAGTCAGTTCTTTCCTTCTAGCTCATTGAGGTAGGATCTTTCTTGTTCCTGTCAGGCTACTTCATCCAGGTTAGTTGACTCTGAGCTTCAAAGAGATCCTCCTGTCTCTACCTCCCTCCTCCTCACTGTAAGAGTTCTGGGATTCCAGTTGTATGCCACCAGACCCAGACTTTTTACATCGTTTCAGAAATCAAACTCAAGTGTATAGCAAGCACATTTACCTCACTGCCCCCCTTAATTAGTTAATTAATTAATTAGAAACAGGGTCTCTTATTGTTTGTTTAATCTGGCTGATCAGCAATTCCCAGGATTCTTCACCTCTACCTTTCCCAGGCCTGGGTTTATACAGGGGAAGGAAGGGTCCACACTCAAGCCCTCATGCTTGTTCCGCCAGCACTTTACTGACAGTCTTCCAGGCCTGATACCATGCTTTTTAAAACCCCTTACTTTAGCTTTTGTGTTTCCAGACTGACTGACAACTGCTGATATTAGCTAGTGTTTGTTTTGTTTTGCTTTTAAGATCATGGATCCCATAGAAACTGGTAACATTTTCCATCATACTGGGGTGCATAACTGAGTATGGTCAAGAGGCCCTGGAAATTCAGCTTCCCCAGGACCCAGTACTCAGTGTAAGACTTAAGGGAATCTGTTGCTCAGCTTTGACTGTGACCCAGTGATCTGTCCTTTGTGCCTCAGTGGCACTCAGAGGCCATCTGCTCTGGCAGCAGAGATCTTGTAATGAATGAGCAACACAGGGAAGGTAGAGCTGGAAGCCAGGCCCTGGTCTCCTGGCTCCAATTAGAGTGTCTTTACCTTCTAATCCAACTGCTCAGCCTACCCAAGCTCTGCTTTTCCAGGATTACGCTCTTCGAGTACAGGAAAATTGTCTCTATAATTGCCAATCAAGGAAGCTGGGGTTAGCTAGGGCTAACCTAGAAGATAATATTGTTCTGTCCTGAAATATCTCTTGGTACCCAAAGTTAGAAGAAAAATTAATTGTGTGGTTTACAAATTGCTGTTTTTATTGATCAAGTCCACATTGCTTCTCAGATTTGATGGTGTTTCTCTGAAATTTGACACTCATAGACTGGGAGTGGGGGGTGGGGATTATTTATGAAAGGATCCTAGGGAGTGAGCGGTGCAGCTAGGAACAAAACCCCCGCCCAGTTCTTCTGAACTGCAGCTGAAGTTATTTTACTGCCATGGTTATACTTTCAAAGTTTTTGTGTTGGCGAAAAAGGCTGGTACAATAACGTTATTTTTAATTTGCTATGTGGTCCATGAATAATTCATTTAAAATAAAAAAAAATCTCAATATCGTTTGCGCTTATTTTAGGGTCCTAGGCATTGATTAAAATATCTGCCTGTTTAGCATATCAGCGTGGTGCATGGCAGTCTTCAGGAAAATGCCTTTCCTCGCTGTGCTGTTCTGGGCTTCTGGTAGATGCGTTTGCATCCTATCTCGGCATATTCTAGTACAAGATTTCCTCTTGTGGTTAACTCTATGGTGTAATTACTAAAGGGACTTCCCAACTCAGCCCCTTAATATTTGTTTCATTGCAACTGGAAAGGCTGGAAGGTAAGTTTTGAGGTGTTCTGTCAAGTTCATGTGAATAAACCAAGTTATCTGCCTTTGTCCCACTTCTGTCTTCAAAGCATCACATGCAGGACTAAAAAGGGAATGCCCGCTGCTGGTAACCTTACACTCCTAGCTATCCTGTGGAGACTGCCAGCAGAGGAGCCAAACAACTGTAATCATTTCTGGAAGGCATTTGTGACATGGACACTTGGCCCATTATGACCTGTGCCAAACCCTTCAAATCATTTCATATAGGTCTGAAAGCTGCTGTCAGGAGATCAAAGCAATCAGTTGTTACTGATGTGGATTAGATTTGTGTTCTACTTATAAGTTTCTACTTGGTGTTTCTGTTTGTGTTTGGATCAGGAGAAAGCTTCAGTTAGACCCTTAACATTCATTCTGTAGTTGTTTTAATCGATATAAATAAAAAAGCCTCAGAAATGCCTACTTATCAATACGTCTAGCTAAGTCAGGAGTAAATGCCATGTCATCCGAGGGCTGCATTTTCTCTAGGAAGCACCACTCAGGCACATTTGTTACCTCAATTACTCTGATTTAGTGGCTTAGTCAGGGAGCGTGGGGCCTCTGGCATTGCACAATTTGATTTCTAAGCTTCTAGTAAGAGGCTAAAACCATCCGAAAATGGCAACTACATGTCTTAAAAGCATCATTGAGACCTTGACATTCTTGGTGGCACCACTGTCAGGGCAGTGTGAGGGTCTCTGATCTGCTCTATGTCCAGGAACAGTGCTCCTCGGTGTCACTTTCACAGAGACTCAGACTTGGACCATTGGTTTCCCAAGAGAGCTGGGAGGTGACAGGACAGATGTTGCTTTTGGACAGCTAGTTCCCAGAAGTGACCCTTTGTTTCTTTAACTGTCCTTGGCTGGCAAAGGATACAGCTGATATACTGAGGACAGTACTGTGCTGTGTTTTAGAAAGGGAGCATGCTGCTCTCAAAGGCTATCACTCTGTTCTCGTCCTCTCACGTCATCCCAAGGCCACAAAAATTAGTCTGCTGCTCAGATGGGCACTTTGGAAAAATGGACACATTGTTCCTGGGACTTCTTAGGGCCTTAGGACATCAGGAAAAGGCTGACCTGCGGTATGTAGATAAGAGGTGAGGAGAATGGAGTAAGGTACCCAAAGCAATAGATTACACTTCTTCCCTTCTTGTCTCCCTGCCAACCTGATCTAAGGAGACCAGTGTAATACAAACATAATTACAACCACAAGAACTTAGAAAATTGTCTCACTTTCTGTCTCAAGAGTAAACCCACGTCCAGGACCCACTGGTAAAATGTGCTTGCCACCGAGTCTGATGACCTGAGTTCAGACTCTGGGACCTACAGGGTTGAAGGAAAGAACTGACTAGCATGAGTTGTTCTCTGGCCTCTACTCGAATACCAAGGCATATGCCTGTTCACACATATGTAATTTGTAAGAGAGGAAATCCAGGCTGGTAAAAAAAAAAAAAGAAGAAAGGAAAGAAAGGAAGAAAGAAAGAAAGAAAGAGAAAAGAAGGAAGGAAGGAAGGAAGGAAGGAAAAAATATTTATTGACTCAACACTGAGATACCTACCACCCCAAAGACTTGTTCAAAGACTAGAGGTGCAGAGATGCAGCTGTACCTCAGGAGCACCAGAAACTGGGACCTGGATGCCATTCAAATGTTACTTCATTGGTTGCTGCTGAGGGTCTCTTCATCCCTTTATTTTTATTCTCTCTTCTTGGACATTAGTTTTCTTGTTGCAAACATGACCTCATATAATTCCTGCAGTTTAAAATTTAAACTGTAAACTATTGGGTTGTACTCTCCCAGTACTCCAAGGTAAAGTGTCTCTAATGGGTTTGATTTAGGGCAGGTACCCTACATGGACCAGTGGAAGATATTACTGAAATTGACTAAGCTTGGGTCAGATGTCTCCAGCAAGTCCAATCAACCGTGGTCAGGAGATGGGAGGCACACTGATGTGATGATAGCTCTGGCGAGAACTGAGTGCCTGAAAGAAGAGTGAATGACAAGCACTCCCAGAGATGTACCTTCCATGTACCAGAACAAAAAAGACAACATTAACACATAAAAGATACAACCAGGGATCTTCTAAGACAACAAATTCAAGGTCAAAGCCACTCATCAAACACAGTAATCTTATCTTGATAGGATGTATATTTCCAAATAGAAGCAACAATAGTAACCTCTAAAATATTAAATAACATATTATCAGTACAGTAAATCTATTACAGGTACTAGGAAAAATGAATTTTATGCCTATAAAATCAAAGAAATTCCATTAAAAAAGTATTTGAACTGATAGAAAGAGTTCAATAAAGTGGTGTGATGAGATAAATATACAAAAATCAATATCCAGCCTGTGTAACAGCAATAACATTAAAATATGATTAAAAAGGAAATCTCACTCCTAAAAGCATTAAAATATAATAATGGTGTGGGGCAGGTGAGAATATTTGATCAAAGTGGTTTAAAGTTCATTAGCATAAACCACAAAATACACACACACACACGTTAAAGGCAAAAGCCAGGAAGAGCTAGCACTATCAGATGTTAGAAAATCTCAACTGAAACAGTATGGTAGTGATTAAAAAACAGACAGACCAAGGAGAATGTTAATCCCTACACTCAGGAGGCAGAGGCAGGTGGAGCTCTGTGAGTTTGGGCCCAGCCAAGTGTACATAGCAAGTTCTGGGAAAGCTAGGACTACGTGGAAAGATCCTGTCTCAAAAAACCAAACCAAACCAACAAAAATAGACAGACAAGCAAAATAACCTGGAAACAAACAGACTCAGAAGCTTCAAATATTAAGACTGAAATGACAAAAATGAAAAAGGATATTCCCTGGGCAATGGTGGTGCACACCTAGAATCCCAGCACTTGGGAGGCAGAGGCAGGCTGGTCTCTGAGTTGTAGGCCAGCCTGGTCTACAGAGTGAGTTCCAGGACAGCTAGGGTTCCACAGAGAAATCTTGTCTAAAAAAAGAAAAGAAGAAAAGAGAAGAAAAGAAAAGGAAAGAAAGAAACCCATCCAGCAAAATGTTGGTAAAACCGGTGATGGTTCTACAAAGAGAGAGCCACTCAAAGGACACTGGGACATAGATGTGTGACAGAGCACTTGCTTAGCAGGTACGAAGCTCTGGGTTCAAACCCTCAGCCATGGGAGCAAAAAAAGACCAATCAAGAATATGGTAGGGTTGTAGCAAATAGATTAACAGTTTATTTCATTTCTTTTTTAAAAAATGGACTCAAGTAAACATGAAATGCTAATAAGCAAAGCTTGTTAAATAGCATAAATACTTAATGACCCTATCACAGAGGTGTTAACATAATTGACACTATGCTTGGGAATGCAGTCCACATCAAGTGTGTGAAAATGTTCACACTCCTCAGCAGCTCTTTCCTCTTGCAAACTACTGTTTCTCCGCTGGCAAAAACAAAACAAAAAACAAAACAAAAACAAAAAACTGAAACACTGAAAGTATTGTAAGATTGTAAGAGTTTCTATACCATCTTACCTTTGTCCACAATCTTATGTAAGACAGCAACTCTCTCCTCCACTGACTTGCTTTTCCTGTTTTCCTTCTAGTGTTATTTACTGTCAACACTTGCTTATTACCAGTTCCCTCCCTTATCCCTATAATGGAAGCCCCTGAAGATTTGCCTACATTGGTCCCTACTGTATTAGCAGGTCTCAGAATCCTGTCTAGCACACAGTAGGGAGTTGATAGTTACTGAATGGAAGAATAATTCTAAACATTCAAAAAAAAAAGTGAATTAGACAACTATGAGCTATCTATCCAACATTGTGAAACTATGATGTGTACATTCAATGTAATAATATGGGAGATACTTATGATGAAATAGGTTTAAGGAGAGATATATCTTTTACATATATTTGTTTTGTTATGTTTTTGAGATAGAGTTTCAAGGAGCCCAAGGTGGCCCCCAAATCGCTATGCAGCCAAAGATGACCTCCTTATTCATCTCCTTATCCTTTTGCCTCTACACCCCAAGTACTGGAGTTAGAGGCTTGAATCTTCACACCCACTTTATAAAGTGTTGTAGATCTAACCCAAGGCTTCATGCATGCTAAACAAGACACAATAACTGAGCTACATCCCCAGCTCATAATGACATTTTAATCAATGCCAGGTTATACACAGGATGGTGGCCCCATAAGATTATAATGGAGTTGAAAATTCCTATGGCCTAGTGATGTTCCTGCCGTCATAATAGTGCATGTTTGAGTAATACTAGAGTAGCAAATCCCCACTGCTCATCATAGAAAACTGTAGCATGAACAGTTTTGCACAGAGCATAGTACTTGATAGTGACAAATGCCTATGTTATTGGACTGTATATTTACTGCATTATACTTTGTTTATTTTAGAATGTGTTCTTCTACTTATTTAAAAAGTCTGTCTGCTGTGAAGCATTATGTCATGTTACAGTGATAGTAGTCTCATGTAGTTCTCATTTGCTATGACTCTTGATTGCATAATTTTCTCTGTGCTTGGTTAACTCTTTATGTTTTATTCATCATGGTCCTGTGAGTAATAGGCTATATCATATAAGAAGCTATATCCTATATATATGCTTGCGTGTGCGCGCACACATACACAACACAGCCTAGATGTTGAGTAGAATATAAGACCTAAGTTTGTGTAGCTACATTGTTCACACAATGATTAAATCACCTGAAGACATATCTGCTCTTAAGTTCTTGCTCTCTTTCTTATCTTTACTCTCACCTCTTGCTCCCTCTTTCCCCCCCTTTCTCCTCTCCCCACATAGCCACAGCCAGCCTCTCTCTCTCTCTCTCTCTCTCTCTGTATGTGTGTGTGTGTGTGTGTGTGTGTGTTTTCTATAATAAAGCCTTAAAACCATGAAAAAAAAAGACATATTTGTTAGGCTATGTCTCTGGTGTTAAGTGACATGTGACCGCACAGTATGGTTATAAATATAGTAAAAGAAACTCTGGACTGGGGAGCTGGCTTAGTCTGTAGGATGCTTGTAGTTGTAAGCATGAGGATTTGAATTCAATGCCCAGAACTCACATTGATTAGAAAAAAAGCACAATATCTGCCTGTAAGGCTAGTGCTGTGGAGGTAGAGGTAGGAGGATCTCTGGGGCTTTCTGGCCATTCAGTCTAGCTGATCAGTGAGTACCGGGTTCAGTGAGAGACTCAACACAGAGCTTAGCACACATGGAGAGAAGTGAAGGCTGGAGGACCTTTGAGAACGAAGTGTAGAAAGCCAAACTCTGTAATGCAGGCCTGCCAGCTACTTGGGAGGCTGAGGCAGCAGTATCACAAGTTCACAACCTACATGGGCAACTATGAGACCCTGTCTCAAAGAATACTAAGAAGAGGGACCAAGAGATGGCTTGATAGTTAGTAACACTGGCTGCTTCTTCCAGAGGATCTGGGTTTGAATGTATGTCCAAACCATGTGTAACTTCAGTTCCAGAGGGATCCAGCTCCCTGTTTTAGCCGGTGTGGGTAGTGGGCATGTACATGGTCACAGACCTACTTGCTCTGGGGTCTTTACTCCCTCATGTGGCTCCAGCTGTAGTGTTTGTCACCTGAGGATGCATGAAGAAAATCTAGAACCCTAAGTGAGGAGCCCCCAGCCTGGCTGTCAGCTTGCTTAGCAATGGTTGGTGCTTTGTCCTCACTGGTACAAACGGTTAGCATTGATTCTCCCTCTTAACCATTTTCTCTGTGGCCCCTGGAGGGTCCACTGAACTATAAACTTTCATGTCCCACCCCTGCACAGGCACAATCTCTATCACTTATTTTATTGGAAACCTGCCCTGAAAGTCACTTCTGCCAAACTCATCTGTTCAGGATCTCAAGTGACCCATCCCCACCACACCCTGGCCATCCCTGCCCACAACCATTTTTCTTACACTTTTCTTGGACTAAAACCAAACCATACCCAGTGAACCAATAATTCTATTTGATTTCAAGATTCATGGTCTTTGTCTCTTCAGACTGCTGTATCAAAATGGCTATAAACTGGGAAGCTGAAGAACATGGTTTCTGCATATTTGGAGTCTCACAAAGCCTGGTTTAACACAGAAGTTGCCTTCTTGTATCTTCCCATGGCAGAAGGGGGTCGAGACAGCTTTCCAGAGGCTCTAATTGCATGAGCTAATGTCTAAGTCTCATCTTCCAATGACATTCTTTTGGCAACTAGGCTTCGTTACCAGATGAGGGGGAGGGGTAAGCATCAAGACCAGATTACATGGCGTTAGCTCAGTGTCCATGTTCATTTCATCTTGTTTTCTTTTTCTCTCTCTCAACATCTTTTCCCCTTTTGCCATCTCGTGGATGGTTTCTGAGTCACTCCTCAGGTATCTTAAGCGCGAAGTGGCTTTCGTTCTTCTTCTGTGACTTCCTTGTCTTCATGTGTTCACTTTCCACTACTATAACAAAATTCTGAGGTCAGAAGACAAATTTATCAAGAAAAGAGGTCCATTTCGCCCATAGTTTAGGATGCTGAAAGTCCAAACAGCATGAGACTGGTTTGGTGAGGCCTTCTGGCAGAATCACATCATGATGGATAGGAGAGGGAGCAAGAGAGCTCTCTGAGGTCTCTAATGCCATCATTACCCTATCACAAGAAGGGAGTCATAGAGGCTGGAAGAAGGGCCAGTAGAACTGTTTCCTAAGAACTAGGCAGCATCTCACAACACATTCTGAGGCCATTGACTGGTTACTTCCCACTGGACCCTATCTCTTCAAGAGTCCACACCACCCTATCTCTTCAAGAGTCCAGTACGGCCATGCTGAGGACCACAAAGAGATTGCCTTTATAAAACAGAAGTTAAATGGACAGATAAGATTCTTAAGATCTTTATGCTGTCCAGTTCAGCTGTTGGGGAGTAGATTACAGAGGATGACAGAGGAAAGAAAGAGGATAGGAGGGTGGTCTCAACTAGCTGTCTTCTGATAATCTCTCTTTGGGGCCACTTCAGTTTGCAGAAAGTAGTTGGGTGCCAAAGATGTGCACATATCACATACAAAGCTCAGTGGCAAAATGGGCAGAGCCAGGTCTAGAGTAGCAATAAGGAAACTGAACATTTCTAAGTATACAACACACACACACACACACACACACACACACGCACACAGACAGACACACGCACACACACAGACACACGCACACACACA
>NW_022196906.1:53373827-53403835 GCF_008632895.1 Mastomys coucha | reverse complement strand
CACACACACACACACACACACACACACACACACACACACACACGCACGGCACCAGACTCACCCAGATACTGCTAAGCTTTGTCAGCTCTTTTGAAAGAGCCTGGAATATACAGCCATACGCTCTATGTCCACCGTTCTTCCTCACAGTCATAGGTACTGTTCAACCTTCTTGAGTGCTCCAACTCCTGGACACCCTTATTTTCTGCCAGGTATTATCCCCATTTTAGATTCATTTTCTTCCCTAACCAGCCTGAACCAGGTGACTTGTCACTAAGCTAATTTGACATGCTGCATTCATAATCCTTGTCATTTTGCTTCTTCACCCACTCTGAAACCCTGTCAGCTCTTAAGTCCACCTACCTTTGCTCTTTAACCATGATGGCTATATCAATAACATGGAGAAAAATCACAATGTACTGAATTTGGCTGGACCTTATACTTCTGCAACTCTCCCAGACACATTCCACTTTCTTTAAACACCTGCCATATCCTTTCTGCTCGTCTTGTGGATGATGACCTTTTAGCTATAACATAGGCAGCTCCTAGTCCTCTCACCTGGGCATCCACACGTGTATATCCAGCATCCTGGCCCTCTCCTTTTGTGGTTCTTTTTCTGCAAGCAAATGCTTGGTCGGCTATAAAATTCCCTTCCATATCTCCCATATCTTTATATCAGCCCTAAATATTTATTCTTCAGACAAATATTTATTAAGCTCCAGGTTGGTCTATTAAGCTAGAGTAACAGATAGAACCCAGCTGCGCAGTCTCCTGTTCACTTGTCTGACTGTAGTTTCTGTGAATTATACTTCCCCCATTTGCTGGTTGGTTGTGTTGGAGGCTGCCATGTCACTGTATCCACTCAATGGCTTCCCTGAGTGGTTTCAGGTGGGCATACAGTGCTTGGCATGAATCTGTTTATTGGGAACTTTGTACAACCAACATTGGAAAGTGTAAAAATAAACTGTATTAAATGTATTTCTTATTGATCCAGAATCAGACTTTAGTGGAGTCACTTGAAAATTGGCAGTAGTAATTGACTGTCATGTGGACTTGGACACAGAAAGGGCCATTATGCAAGCATAAAGCTTTCTTGTACACACACAAGAAGGTTTGAAGACAAAAGTCTCCCAAAGACTGCATTCTTTAGACTTCAGTAGTCTTCTCTGAGGCCCACCTGTACCATTGTCTAAAGACAAGAGGACCAAATAGCCATGGTGACTCATGCCTTTAATCCTACCACTTAGGAGGCAGAGGTAAATGGATCTCTGTGAGTTTTGGGCCAGACTGGTCTATACAGAGAATCCCAGGCTAGCTGGAGCTACATAGTGAGATCCTGTCAAAAATGGGGGGGGGGTAGCGGGGGGAGTAAAAAAATATGCCAGGGTCCTTCCTTTCAATATTTTTTTCTCTTAATTTTGGGTTTTAGTTATATTTAACCAAATAAGCAAGTTTTTGCTAACAATGACCTGCCTTTGGTGACTGCTATCTCTTGGGAAGCAACTATGTGTGCTCTGAAGATAGAATTTTAGGGGAGGAGGTAACAGGATGTTTTCCCTTATTTCAGGCTTCATTAAGGTGCCACAAAGGCAAAGTATGCTCAAATACAGGTGGAAGCTGTCTGAAAACCATAGGACCAGGGTGTACTGTGAAGTTTTTGCCTATTGGTAGTTGCTTGAGACCCCTGAAGTCAGAAATTGAGGGCCTGGCGAAGTTACAGCCACAGGATTATCTTCTGCACTGTTTCCAAAGCTATTAATTATCGCTTTCCCTTTAGAATCTTCCAGATTGCCTTCTCTGTTTCCTGCTTCCAACAGCACTTAAAAACCATGTCTCTCCTAACAAAATGCATTCTAGCTTAATGAAGTTTTTCTTCCCATTACAAGTAAACCTCACGTAGTTGCTGACACTCATGAACAAGAGAAAGTCATCAGACGGCCTTCTTTTCTGACACTTCCACTTGGTAAGGCTGCCCTTGACCACTGGCCTTATCACTAAGGTAGTTTATTTCTGCTTATAAACTTATAAAACCAATAGGTGGTTTTCAGGTCTTACATTGCTTGACATTCTAAGAGCCCAAGACACTATGGACCACTCATGCACTCCTGAAATGTCCTCTTCCCTTGACATCTGTGATACCACATGTTCCTGGGGTTCTTTATACATGTTTGCCCTTTTCAAGGCTATTTTTTTTGTTTGTTCTATACCATCAACATGTGTGTACTCCTTTAATGGGTCCTACACTGTGGTTCTCACTCATGCTTCAGGTCTAGTCTTCAGGCCTTCTCTTTTCTCCTAAATTCCTCAGTGGTAATCTCAAACTACTCTCTTGGCATTACCACTTACACTTCAATATAACACAGAACCCTTCCACCCAACCATGGTCTACAATCTCTTAGAAAAGGGATGAATTTGAAACATCAACCCATTCAGAAGTCCTTCATATTACTGGATGCTTTACTTTGAGCAAATAGCCCCCCTCCCCCTTTTTGAGGAGGATGTATAATAGCATAAAACTATTTCATTTATTGATTAAATATAAGCAACCTGAATCAGTAAGAAACACATTCAACATATGTAAGAAATTATTTTAGAGAAACATCATCACACTATAAGCCTTTGAAATTCACTACAAAAAGCAATATAATTAACAGGATGAATGATGTGGCTTGAAATAAAATCTCCCAGCATTCATATATAAAACAAAAATGTAACAAGGCAGTAGAAATGATGGGTCAGTTGCTGTGATAAAGCACCATGACAAAAAGTCGTGTGTGCGAGGGTCTCTGCAAACACCATGGCCAGCAGAGTGTAATCCATGTGAGGCAGGAGGGAAATATGGCTCAGCATGACTCAGTAACTGGCATTGCTTCAGACTTCTAGAGTATGACATCGGTGGTTTATTTTAGGCTTACATATGTAAGTACAGTACAATTTGGGAAAAAAACAATTTCCTAGTGTAACACCATCCTGGGTGCACAATGAGATATAATTACACCGAAATTTTCCTCAAAGTACGTGTCACTTTGTCCATGGAGATTGGGTCTATAGATAGGCTGCATGTGTTATCTTATGGGCCTAGGGGAGGATCTGGTGTGGTCTCTGTCATAGTGCAGAGGTTGTCTGGGCTATAACCACCTCTGATCTGCTTGTGGGAGCCTGGGGAGCCTCTGGCCATGCAGATAGTGCAGGGGTCACTTAGACTATTAGCCACCTCCATTCCTAACCTTCTGGGTGGAAAACAGGTTACACATCTCTTCCTTTGAAGAAACAACCCTTCTTCTTCTCCTTCTCCTCCTCTTCCTCCTCCTCTTCCTCTCCCTCCTCCTCCTCTTCCTCCTCCTCTTCCCCCTCCTCTTCTTCCTCTTCCTCCTCCTTCTTCTTTCTTTCTTTCTTTCTTTCTTTCTTTCTTTCTTTCTTTCTTTCTTTCTTTTTTTTTTTAACATTCCTGGTTTCTCTAGTGCTTATCTGTGAGTTCAAGGACCTTTGTGCTCCAGGCAAAAAGTGATTTAAGGAAGAATTTATGTTAGCTTACAGCTCTAGTGGGAGAGTCCATAGCAACTGGGAACCCATGGTAACAGGTGGTCAGATCAGAAAGCTGGGAGATCATATCTTCAGAACTGCAAACACTAAACAGAGAGAAAACTGGAATTGGGGCGGGGCTACAAGCACTCAAAGCCCATTTTCAGTGGGCTCCTCCTCCAACAAGACATTACTCTTTAAAGGTTCTGTAATACCCACAAACAGCACCACTAACTGGGAACCAAGTGTTCAAATACTTAAGCCCATGGGGGACATTTCCCATTCAAACCACCAGAGACTAGAAAGCTACATCAGAGATATCAGAAGTACTGGGAGTTGGAGTTTCAGTAAGATTGTTGTATCTTCGCTTAATTTCCAGCCTGTGCCTCAGACCCTGCAGCTGGCCGCGATGCTGATGCTTAAGAAGAATCGGATTGCCATCTATGAACTCCTTTTAACGGAAGGCGTGATGGGGGCCAAAAAAGATGCCCACATGCCCAAACACCCAGAGCTGGCAAACAAGATTGTGCCCAACCTTCATGTAATGAAGGCCATGCAGTCTCTAGTCTCAAGGCTATGTGAAGGAGCTCAGAAACATTTCTACTAGTACCTAACGAATGAGAGCATCCCAAGATTACCTGCAACTACCTCCAGTGACCATGCCCACCACCCTGTGTTGCATCTGTCCTGAGACTGGCAGGCATCCTGAGACTGGCAGCCCTTGGCCCAAAGGTCCAGAGGGTGAGCAGCCTGCAAGATTCACAAGAGGGGAGGCAGACAGAGACACCTACAGAAGGAGTGCTGTACCCCCTGGAGCTGGCAAGAAAGCTGAGGCTGGGGCTGGCTCAGCAACTGAGTTCCAGCTTAGAGGCAGCTTCGTGAACATGTCAACCACCTCGGTGAACTTGGAGATTATGTTGCATTGAATAAACTTTAAAGAAAAACAACAAAAAAGGTTGCATCTTCATATTAACACAGAACAAAGTATTTGAGTATAATTAATACACTAATGTTATAGTAGAGCCCTGGTAATTTAGTCTAAAACTGTTTATATATGTAGATTGGCCACAAAATCTTGTTGGAACAGATTTTAACTGGAAAAATGGGACTACCCTAAAAATTCAGTATACAATGGTATTTGCTAATGACTCATCTCTACAGCTCTATCTTCCTGCTAAACTCCTGACCCATGTAACTGTTTACTGATATTTCTATTTGAACATCCAATGGATACTTTAACTCCAACTTACCTACACTTAAATTTAGCCCTCCCCAACCTATTTGGTTCTTTCAGACATTGCATCTGTATTTATTCAACTGTCCAAGCTAAAACTCAGAGTCACCAACATCTCCCCTCCCCTGACACCGATTATTTATCTGTCTTATCTCTCCTAAACCCTCTTCTCTGTTGGAAGTCTCTTAATTCCCTCTACTTGACTTCAGGCCACCATCATCTGCTCCCCACAGTAGTATAATAAAACCTGAATTGATTTCTTCTTTTGTCTCCTTTGCACTTAAACTTCAAGAAGTAGTCTGAGTGATTCCTCTAAAATGGAGACTTAAGACCAACCAGTTTCTGCAGCAGAGTGCTAATCCGTCCTCAGGCATTCCCTTCTCCCAGCCCCCACTTAGTGAAATGAAATGTTGTTACTATGTTTTCCTATATGCCTCATCTTTCCTTACTATGCATTTAAGAGCCTTCAAATTTCTTTGTTATTATTGTTATCTTCTCTGCTAAACTTTGACTCTTGTCAACCAGGCTCATCACTGTGTTCACTTAACACAGGGCAGGACCTGAGACACTTATAAATGTCCTTTATAAGTGCTTTATAAATGTTAAGTGAACAAATCAATAATTTTGTCATCCCAGCACTTATCACAATACTTGGCAAAACAGGTATTTGCATTTAGTTCAGTGACTTATTTTTTTATGGGCACAGGTACTTATGGTTGTGGCTGTGTACCTGTGAACTTATAAAGTCAAGTTTTCAATGAAAAAATAATCAGGTCTTAGTATTTGTTAAGTTAATAGTTCTTGGACTAAAGATAAGTGATTGACTAAATCTCATGCAATAAGCAAAATTAATACTGTGTTGGTTTGTCCTTAAGAAGTACCTATCAGTTGGAGGAGGGACTGAAGGAGCTGAGGGGGTTTGCAGTCCCATGTGGGGAGCAACAGTGTCAACTGGCCAGACCGCTTGGAGCTCTTGTGGGGGACTGGACCACCAAGCAAAGAGTACACATGGAGGGGCCCATGGCTGAGGCCACATATGTGGCAGAGGATGACCTTGTTGGACATCAGTGGGAGAAGTGGCCCTTGGGTCTGAGGGTGTTTGATGCCCCAGTATAGGGGAATGCCAGGTTGGGGAAATGGGATTGGATGGTTATGGGAGCACTCTCATAGAGGCAGGGTGGGGGGATGAGATGGGGGTTTCTGAAGGGGCCACCTGGAAAGGGGAAAACATTTGAAATGCAAATAAAGAAAATATCCAATAAAAAGTCAAGAATGTCAATGGAAAAAAAAAAAAGAAGTACCTATCTTTCATAATTAGAATTAATCAGAGATAGCTCCCTAGAACAGGTGGCCTTTGAAAGAGAAAAGGTGAGGAAAAAAAATTCTTACCTAGAGGAATGTAAAGGGCAAATATAAAAATATCAACGTCTGTGGAGAAGTTAATGATGTTCTGAAGACATGGGGAAGTCCTAGTTGAAATGTGCCATGTTCTCTCTTGGGCTTAGCTATTCAGGGGCTGGCTAGCTTTCTTCTCCTCGGACCCTGACATGTAGCCAGGGAAGGAGTTGCAGATTTTGTTACTGGAGGTGATTAAAGCACTGAACTCTTGCCTTCCTAATGCTGAAAAATAATCCTTTTACTTCAGAGAGTAAGATTCCTACCAAGTTTTCAATTCCTAGGATTTAAGTCTTCATTTAATTTTTATATCAAAACATACTTAGAATACATTTCACAAGAATATTTGGTCTGGTTATTTTTGGCCCGCACTTTGGTAACTTAGACTCCCATACAATGGCAACTCTGTTTTCTTTGCTCTACAGTTTCTTTGTGCACTATTCCTTGAAAATGGGCCTCATTTTCTAACTTTGCTGAAAAGAAAAAAAAAAAAGGTTAATTTCAGCAACAGCTTTATATCTCTTTATAGATTTATATCTTAGACTTTCATAAAAATATGTTGCTAAGAAGCATAGATGTGGACTTAGGTACTTGTTGAAAATTTTGTTATTCTCAGATGTCTTACTAAACAAAGGAGCTGGCTAATGACTCAGAAGGATGATCCTATGAAAGCGCTGTCAACGACTGCATTAACATTGAAACGCAGGAAAGGATCTGAAGTATGAGCCTGGCTTACTTTATAGTCTGACTCGCCAATTGATTTAGAATCTGCACCTTTTTTTTAAGTCTGCAGCTCATCTATTAGTGGTTTATTATAGAGTGGCTTTTATGAAAATTTCGATTTAATCACAAGTCAGAAATATATGATTTAGTCATTCTATTTTACAGAAAGTGCTTTAAACTTTTTAATATAAACTCAATATACACAGGAGGCTGATAAATTAATGAGATGGTTCACAGAAGTCATACATGAAAATCAGTGTGCTATTTTATTAGCTATAACTCTTATTTTTTTCAAGATTGGAGATAAATGTAAGCTTCATTTTAGAAGTCACATTATACATAATTTTAATATAATGAAAAAGTCCCTCTGTCTTAGATGGCCCAAAATTAACATTTGCAAGGCAATTTATAGTTTCCAAAGAGCTTCTTTCATCAATTATCTCAGAAAACTGAATAACGATGTGATTATTAAAGGTTAATTAAGCAAATACTTGTGAAGTAATTGGGAGGTAATCTATTTCTAATTTAACAGGTCATCAGGGGTATTTAGGAAATATTTTTTCTGGTTAATAACTCTAACCAAAACAAGATATTTAAATGGTTTCCCTAGTGGAAAACAATAAGCGAGTGTTTGCTCTTTTAAACCAATTGTTTCAAAGAGCCAAGGGAAGGGAGGGCTCCTAATTTCACTATTTTAATGAGGTTTCTGAGTTCTTCATTCCCCACATCAATCCACGCCTTATATTATTTTGGAACTTCGGAATAAAATAAAAAAAATAGTAAGTGACTAGAGAAGGCATGGCGTGTGTGTTAGAAAAAGAATTTAGTCTTTTTTTTTTTTGCAGGACACAACACATCTTGGATATTGACTATACGCAGAAGGGCAAATAAAAATCCAACTCGTATCAACAACCCAACATGACTACTATGGTGAAGAACCAGCGTAAAACAGTATGGGCACTCTCGCCAGCAGACTACAAACTGTTTTCTCCTAACTTTGGGTAGCTCGATCCTCAGTAGTACCAGGCGGTTGAAAAACCCAATTCCCGCGTGCTCCGGCGTTTTCTGTCGAGAGCCCTTTGGATCCCAGGTACAAAACTGGAAAGTGACCATCCAGGGCCTAGGTAAATGGCTGCAGAGACTGCAGAGAATTAGTCCCGGGGAGATTGAGTCACGGGGTTGGGTCCTGGCCTGGGCACGCGATGGAGTGGACTCCCCGCACCTTTGTCTGAGCCGGGGCCGAGGGTCTCAGTGGGGACGCGGGGCACCACGGTCCAGGCGGGTCGGGTACCGCCCGAGAGGAAGCCAGAGGTCGGCGCAGTGCGGTCGGCCCCCTCCCACGGGAACCGCGCCAGGTCCCCAGCAAGAGCCCGGCGGCCTGCTATTGTTTTTGGCGTGCACATAAATCCGTGCGCCGACCCTCAGTGAACCCAGGTTTCCTCCCGGAGGCCATTCGGTTTCCTCGGAGGCCCTAT
The DNA here is from genome assembly GCF_008632895.1 of Mastomys coucha. Lineage (NCBI taxonomy): Eukaryota > Metazoa > Chordata > Mammalia > Rodentia > Muridae > Mastomys > Mastomys coucha. The sequence goes on along the minus strand of NW_022196906.1, from coordinate 53,395,489 downwards.
ATAGAGGCCCGGGGCAGAGAGGTGCGCGCAGGCTCGCGGCCCCGGTTGAGCAGCTCGGGAGTCCGTGCGGCTCTGCCTCAGGTCTCCGTAGCCTTTGAAGCCGTCCGCGGAGGTGAGGGGAAATCTCTCCCCCCGGTGAGGAGCGGGAGGAGAGGAGGCGGATCGCTTCTCCGGGGTTTCCCTGACGCCAGCAGCAGCGCCCGGCGCGCGCGCCCCGCGCCCGTGCCCGGCTCCGGAGAGCAAGGCGGGGTGGGGGGGGGAGGGGAGCGGGCCCGCCGCCTGCCCCTGCGCCAGCTCGGCTCCACCGCCGCGGCTGCCCGCGAAGCGACCGCCGGGATTGGAGCCCGGCAGGCCGCGGGGCGCGAAGAGGGTGCTCGCGGGGAGGGAGGCGCGCGTGCGCGGCTGTGAGCGTGCGCGGCACGGCGCGCTCCGGCGCCCGCCCCCCACCCCGCGGTCTCCGCCCCCCTCGCTCTACCGTGAGGAGCCCGAGTCGGCGGCGGGTGGCGGCGCCTGGGACCTGGAGAGACCGAGCCACCCCCCCCCCAGCTCTCGCCCGGAATGTACTGACTCTCCTCTGCTCTCCTCCCCGCCCCGCTGCAGGAGGGAGGCGCCCAGAGTCTTTCCCCCTGGGCGCGCGAGGGGGCCGCGCGGGCCGGGCCGGGCCGGGCTGGAGCCGAGCCTGCGGCGCAGAGACCGGCTGAGGCGCGCCGAGGGAAGGGCGCGAGCGCTCCGCGGCGCTATCGCCGCCGCCGCCGCTCGTGGGGTAGAGATGGCGGCGGAGCGCGAAGCCGGGCGACTCCTCTGCACCTCCTCCTCCCGGCGCTGCTGCCCGCCACCGCCGCTGCTGCTGCTGTTGCTGCCGCTGCTGCTGCTCGGGTGCCCGGCGTCCGGCGCCGCGGCCGCGAAGAGCGGCTCCCTGCCGCAGTCCGCAGGTAAGCGGGGCCGGGCCCGGGACTCCGTGGGGGCTGGGGCGCGGCACCGGCTCCCGCGGCCGCTGCGGTGTATTTTTTTGTTGTTGTTGTTTAGGATCCAGAGGGGAACGTGCGGGAACTTCTCCTCGACTCCCGTTGCTGGAGAGAAAAGGGTCTCGCGTGGCTGAAAGCGGAGCAGGCAGGAGGGGTTTCTACCGGGGGAGGGGCGCCTCTGGGATCCCGGCCGGAGCTCTGGGGTCCAGTTCTGCGCTTTGTACCGGGAGGCAGGTTCACCCCTCGCCTCTTTCCCCTCCCCCAGGCTCATCCCACTTGTAAGAGTGGGACATTCTTGTGCTCACACAAGCACCAGTAGAGGCCACTACACACCTCATTAGATAAACAATCGTACGGCCAATTCATTAATTTTCAGGAAGGGATGGAGGAGGGGGCTTGAATTCATTCTCCTCACACACACCCCCATCCCCCTCGGCCATGGGTTGTCCTGCTTCTGAAGTCCGGGGAAGCGCTGTCGGATCTCGAGGGACTCTTCGCTCAGTGATTGGAGCTTCGGGAGAGGGGGTGCTAAGGGGCATACTAGCCCCCTCATGATCAGAGCAGTGGTGTTGACTTAGCCGTGTGGACGCCTTGGAGAGCGGCTCCAAGTGATTCTGTGAAGTAGTGCCTCTTTACTAGGGATTTAACTATATTTCAATGTAAGCCACCCTCAACTTGTGAAAAATTTCAGGCATCGGATTTTTAAGAATTTGTCCCATATGTGTGTGTGTGTATACATGTATATATGCAGCACCTTTTTTTTCTGTGTGTGTTTCATGAGTTTCTGGAATCACCTGCATTCTTACTTATTTAAGGGTGCCAGTTGACACATTGCCAAGCTTCTGATAGTTGAGGAGCAGGACTCACTCAGCACTTGAAGAGCAAATTGACCTGTGCTTTGCTAACCTTGTTTGCCTAAGGTGGTGTGCCATACAGCTTGACAAAACTTTCACTCACTTAGTTTAAATTAAATTTAAATTTCACAAGATTTAAATTTTTAAACATGAAGGTCACCTGATCAGATGCAGTGGCAACTTGTAATTGCAAAACCAAAAACTTGTTTTCCTCTGATTGTTATGACATCATTAGAATCACGTCGCATTGTGGTTTGCTGATAAAGTTTGGAATTTTGCATCTTGTGCATATGTGTATAGAGCTTACAGCTTGCCAGTGTTAAAGAACAGTTTTAAATCCACACCAGTATATATTACCTGAACTGCTAAGCAACAGTGTTAATGTTAAGTTAGGATCATTGATGTGATATGCATTTGGACATTTATCTTGTACAAAGTTTTGGGCACAGTTCTCAGACCTTTAATGTAAGTACCTGAATAGTTTCTTTTCATGGGGATGGGCAGGTGAAATGTAAAAATTTTGGAAAACAAGTTCCTCTTTTTTTCTTAATTTTTATGTAAATTTATATCTAACTGATTATGTATGTATTTGAGGTCATAGCTGGAGTTTGTGTTTAAAGTTTTGCCAGTGACTTTTTAAGTAAAAAAAAAGCTAAACGATGCTAGAATTTAGAAATTTGTTTTACATTTTATTAGTCAATCCATCTGTCTGTCTGTCTGTCTGTCTCTCTATTGCGTGTGTTTGTGCCTGTACCATGGCATGCTGGGGGATAGTCAGAGGACCTCTTTGGAGGAGTCACTTCTCTTTCCAGCATGTGGGTCCAGGGGAATGAACTTAGTTCCTCAGGCATGGAGGCCCATGAAAGCAGTCACTTAGAAAGGGATCTTAACATCTATTTTAGTATGAATTCAATCAGTGGGTTTTTATTTTGCAATGATGAGATGGGAGGCATTTGCTCTCTGCCTTTATGGAGTTGGCAGTCCAGTGTGTAGGTAGGGACAATAGCTATTCAACTATGAATTACATAGGTAAGAGATTGTGATAAGCACTGCAAAAGAGAGTAGGTTTTGAGAAAGTGTGTGCTGGTGTGATTTACCTAGCCAGTGCCAGGGTTTCTCAGATGTGAGATGGTGATGGGTGGAGGTTAGTTAGAATGCTCACAGTTAATTAGTAGTGGATAGAGTCTAGAGCACAGGTCTGATTCTCCCTCATAGGCCTTTTTGTTTTCGTTCCAAAATATTTTCTGTTAACCCCTCTGTCTCATTACAAAAAAGGAAAAAAAAAATCACTGCAGTGAGCAGGGGCTGCTCTGTTCTGTCCTGAGCTGTGGAAGAGATCAGAGGATGGAGAGCTGAGTAAGCAGTTTTGGATCAGGCTGTCTGTAAATCAGATATCATTGGTTAGTATTTTATTTGTTTGCTTATTTTGAAGAAGGATAGACTTGACTTTTTTTTTCTTTCTTTCTTTCTTTTTTTTTTTTTGGTAGGAGAGCGATGATATTCAGTAGTAAGAGAAAAATAGATGTGGGAACGGAACAAATGAGTGTTTTACCCTCTTAGGATAGACATTTTGGACATGTGGAAGAAGAGAAAAAAGCAAATGAGATTCTGGTAGAAGATGGTTCGCAGTGGTGAGGGATGGGAAATGAGTAAGCACACAGCCAGGCTTTAGGAAGGGAGGGCTGGTCACTGAAAAGCTTTGTAGTGATCCTTGGGGGAGACAAATCGACTGAGCACCCTGTGAATTGCAAATGCTCTCAGTTGACATTTTTCATAGAAGACCCCACACATTCTGACAGGCATTTACTTGATTTGACACATTGCCTCATAAGGTGGTCTGTTTCTGTTTTTAATAATGCCTGTTAGAAAGCCTTGCTTCACGTTTAGAGTCATATTCAGTCTCCCACTCTTAAGTTTTAGCTTCCTTTGCCTTTATCAGCATCAACATGTATCGCTTGACTTGGTGTTTGCTTTCCCCATGGGTTCTGCTTGTGTTTTTCACATTTTTCTTTTACTCACGTAACTACTGATTTCTAATGTTTGTTTCATTCTCTCCTGTCTTTTGACGCTCCTGGCCCCTCCCCCTCTCACCACTTGGTAGCTTCATTGATGCAGGTCCAAAGGCAGACTCACCTTTGCTTCTCTTTCCTCCTCTTCCTCCTTCCCTTTTCTCAGTGTCAGTGAACCAGTCCCTGGCCAGGTCTCTGGCATTGTTAGAATGATTGCATGGGTTTGTCTTGTATCACCCGCTGTAGCCATCATTACCCCGCTCTCCTGAATTAAGATCTAGAAGACCTTATTCTGTTTGATCTTTACCTCCTAAGGATTTCTTCTGTCAGTGCCTTTTCATCTTTATCCACACCTGAACTAGCAATAGCAACGCTGTAATAAATCTCTCTGCCTCAACTGTTACCTTCTAGATGCGTCTTCCTATTGGAGTAATCTTTCTGAACAATGTTTCTAAGGGTGGAACTCCCACTTAAAATGTCTTATTAATAAGTATCCCATAGTTTCTTGTTCTAAAAAATCCTTGGGATGGAGATTGTGAGATCCTGTGCATTCTTTAACACTCCCCACTAATCCCAGTTTAAATTAGTCTCCTCTCATCACTCTTATGTGTACCCTTTGTTCTCCCACTCCAGATTAATTGCGGGAGCTTTCTGCCTTCAGGCTTTTGCACATGCAGTTCTTTTTTTCCTGTTAAAGCTACATCCTACTTCTTTAACTCCTATCTTATCAGAAACTTTTTTCTATTGGCTTCTCCCCCAGAGAGTTAATGGTTGCTGTTCTCCTTGTTCCTGTAGCTTTTAAAATACTTTTCATTTTATATTACTTATTTTCTTGTCACCTTTGATAGTCTTAACCTCTGGAGGATTGGCACTTGACTTACTGACCTTTATATTCGTGCTATACCTGAAGCATCGATTAGACTAGTTGTGCTGCTTAGCTTGTTGTCAACTTGACATGGAAAGACAAAAACCTCAGTTGAGAAAAATGCCTCCATTAGATTGGCCTGTAGGCAATCGTGTGTGTGTGTGTGTGTGTGTGTGTGTGTGTGTGTGTGTGTGTGTGTCTGTGTGTGATTTTCTCATACAAGAAAGCTGTCTGAGCAAGCCATGAGGAGCAAGCCAGTAAGCAGCATGCCTCCATAGGTTTCAGTTCCTGACTCCAGGTTCCTGCTTTGAGTTCATGCCTTGACTTCCCTAAATGATAGATTGTGACCTGGAAATTGTAAGATGAAATTAATCCTTTTCTCCCACATTGCTTTTGGTCATGGTGCTTATCACAGTAATAAAAACAACTAGGATGCTAGATAACCAGTAAATGTTTGTTGAGGTGTGTTTGGCTATTTTTGAACTTGCTGGGCCAAAGAATATGATTCCTTTATGTGTTTAGTGACAGGTTCTTGTGTAGGATATGCATGTGTGGCAGTTGTCCCATTCTCTCTCCATCCCTCTTCAGCCACTCTTCACAGATTTTCTGACCCTTTAGGAACTTGACCATTCTCTTAGATACCCTGCCATTTTAATATTTGTCAGCTTTGTCATTTGTGGAAAGATAATTGACTTTTCCTGAGTTGTATAGAAAAGAAGTCATATATTTTGGGGGTGAATACACATAGGAGATAAGAAATGTGCTCCATAGCAAATTATCTGAAAATTAATTCATCATGTGGGATAAAGAAAGGACCTTCATGTGAAAGCAAGAAATTGGGAATGTGACTCATGATTCTATAGCTATACATATATCTATAAATTGGGGGCCACAGGCAGGCAAGAACAGTACCTTTCCTACCTCACTGTGTTGCCAGGAAAATGAGATGTAAAGTTGCTCATAAACTCCATTATATTTGTGTAGAATAGTTTTTAATATTTCTTGTTTAGCTTTAGAAATAAAAAATGTGATTTAGTTTTTACTTTTTAAGATTTTATTTGTGTTTGTGTTTGTGAGGGGGAACAGGGGGAAAGGGGAGGGAGGGAGAGTATGTGTAGAGGACAGAAGAGTACATTGGATCCTCTGGAACTAGACTAATAGGCAGTTGTGAGCTGCTCAGTGTAGGTGCTAGGAATCAGATTGGGTCCTACAGGAGAGAAGTCCATGCTCTTAACTGCAGAGCCATCTCTCTAGTTTCCTCCCCAAGTTTATTATTTGAAAGCATAGTTTTTCATTTGTCTCAATTGATTATTGTGTGTTTTGCCTTTTATATTTTTCTCTACATCAAGAAACATTGGGGGTTACTTCAATACATCTCTTTTATGGAGGCTCAGTGTAATAGTCTTCCCCCCAGATCCTTTGATAAGTGATTTCCATGCCATTGGTGAGTATGGACACCATAACACAGTGCACCCATATGAAGAGAGCAGTAGGGCACTGCCTAGAGGTGTTGTATCAGTCAGAGAGCTGGGGAGCTGAGTTTAATTGGGAACACCATCAAGTGAAATATGATTGTAAAATGGAGGCCACATTTTGGATTAATTTACAAGAAAGTATTTTCATTAAAAACATTTGTTTATGAGACCAAGAAAATTCAGATTCACTAGTATAAAATCATTGCTTTGTAGTTACTGTCTACTGTATGGCTCATTCTTTTACATCATGACTGTGAGCTATGTATAACTTTAAATGTTTCCCCTAAATATAATGTGTTTCTTTTTTTTGCCGTATTATCTTTAAACCATTTTATTTTTAAAACTTTTTTTAAAAATACGTTAGTTTGCAGTTAACTATATAGAATTGTAAGTTTTATTAATCTCATTTTTAACCTATGAGTAGCAATTTTAAATATTTTCTTTCCTGTATGTGTATTTAGTTTTCTTTTCACACATAAGCAAAATTAGACAATTGATTGTTTTCAACATTTTTTTTTTAATCTTACTATTGGAGATCTTTTCTATCTGCACACAGATTTTTCTCATAACTATTATTTGAGATGTGTGTGTGTATTTTGGAAAATGAGTATAATACTTATAGTGGCCAATAAAAATATTACTTATAGAACAGTCAAAGTGTTTGAGGCAGTGTACCAGTCTCTTCTATCTGCATTTTTGTATTGAGTGTAAGAGTAATGTTATTGTACACTGTGTAAAGATTATCCTTGTATTAGTCAAATGCTGATTTCTCTGCCTCTGCTGAATTCTATGTCTGGTTGCAGACAGACATGGCATTGTAATGCTTTTATTCTAAGAATCTCCATGTTGTGTAAATATTGCTCCCCATTTATTCCCTGATTTGTCAATAAAAGCTAATCAGCCAATGACTGAGCAGGGGGAGAATAGGGTTGGACTTCAGATCCCAGTCAGCCAAGGGGGTGGGGTGGGGGAGGAGGGTGGGAGAAGAGGAGGAAGAAGAAGAGGAAGAGGAGAGATTTGCCATGAGGAAAGGGTTGGAGAGACACTATGAGAACACATCTGGAGCAGAGAGAACAAGATCATTACTAAAATACAAGTATTATCTTGGGGATTTTGGCTGGGAGATAGCCAGATTAGCTTAGAGGAATAGATTAGATTAATAACTGCTCAGCCATTGTGCCATGAAGCTCAATTAAATAAATCTAATAGTCTCTGTTTTATTTAATTGGGAGCTAGCCTGGATATAGGAAAATTGTCACTTTTAAAATTATACTAACAACTGAACATTTTTCCATTTTACAGATAAGAAAACTGAGTGTTAAATGTTAAGAGCTACCATCTGGAAAAGCTAGCATTCAAATGCAGTGTTTGCCTGTCTTCACTGCTTTGTATACTGCTGGCTGTGTATTCTGTTAGAATGTGGAAGACATTCCTGATTTGCTGTGATAGAGCTGTGTATTAAATGTTTTTCTGCATGTGGTCTTTCCCTTCTATAACTTTGAATTCCCGTATATGAGGACCAGATAGTTTATGTGTATCTGTAGGGTTAGGGTTTATGATTGTTAATGTTAATGTGGATGGCGCCATTCCTTGGCTAGGATCCTGGTCCATATAGTAGAAAAAGGGAACTGAGCACCACCATGCATTCTCTCTTCCTGCTTAGGAATGTTATGTGCACCAAAATCTTACCACTTGAATTCCCTGCCGTGATGGACTCTACCTTTGAACTGTGCGAAAATAAATCCTTTCTCCAATAAGTTGTTTTGTCAGGGTATATTTATTATGGAATTAGGAAAAGAAATTAAGTCATGGTTCCATTCACTGTAGACCACTACTGGTAGCATTAAACACTTGAACATCCCATTGGCTGGGATGTTAACTGAAGGCCCTGAGTTAAACCTCTACTTACCACATACAATCAAAACAACAAAAACCATTGACTAAAACATTTACAACTTTTCTAAGATATTTTTACCTTTAGTTGTGCATATTTCATACTAAATTTTTAAAATTTTAGTAGCGGATACTATAGTCTCTGTTTTGTCTGTTAGTTGGTTAGGATGCTAGGTTAGTTTGTTGGATGGAGCGGTAATCTAAAGAGCCCTTTTACTGTGTACTGAGCAGGGGAGGACATGATCAAGCAGTGCTTCATCTCAGCTAAGTGACTTTTATGTAGTTTTTGTATTTGAAAACTGGTGTTTTCTGATTTGATGTGAAAATTAACCTTTTGTCATTCTCTAAGACTTAATTATGTATCTTTTCCTGGTCTAAAGTAAGGTATGATTGGGAAAATCTTTTCATTGCTTATAAATGATTGTATGTGATTTCATTTTATATGTGTAAAAATAGCTTCAGGGCTGAGTTCACGAAACAGAAATTCAGTGTTATGTAGTGAAGCATTTTAAGTTATAGTATGACCAGAAATAATATTGCTTGAATGAGCAGGTTTTGCTGCCTTTTCTGAAGATGTGGTTTTATATTTTAATTTTTGAGACAGGGTCTCTTTATTTAGTCTAGACTGGCCTTAAGCTTGTGATCTCCTGCTCTGAGTGCTGGAATTATATATGAACTACCATGTCTAGTTTATAGATTCTGTTGTAATGAAATCAGTGTTTGAATAATTCATCATAGGGAGTTAGCATCTGGGTAGTTTTCATACAAGGTTGTAAGTTTTAACTTTTCTTCTTTAAAATACCATTAGAACTTTTACATGATTTTATGGCTGAGCTGGAACTCACTCTGTAGGTCACTCTGGCCTAGAACTTAGAGATCCACTTGCCTCTGCCTCCCCAGTGCTGGGATTAAACCACTACCACCTAGGTCAGCAAGAATTTTTAGTTTTTTAGTCAGACAGTTGTTCCAGAGCTAAAGGTTTAAATAATTTTGACTAATTGCAGACACATATCTTTGAGCCATACACTTTGGAGATAGATAATTAAGATGAAATGGCTGTGTTTTCTGTCCTCAGGAAGCCTTGGGTCTAATGGCTGAGATAAGACAGGTAATAGGTAACTTGATTTGGAGCAAACACTATTACTGCTACAGGTGGAAAGCATTCTAGAATCATTGTGTCAGTGCTGATCAAATGACAGTGCTGCTTTCTCTCAAAACTCTGGATCTGGCTGGATCTTTAGAGAAGAAGTCCTAGTTTAGGAAGCCAGTGAACAGGAGCTCTCAAGAGTGAATTACTTTTTGTTTCTTCAGAGTGATTCCTGAAGCATGTGCCTACATGAGGATTTCATAATAAAGTCACCTGGAGTTCAACTGCTGCAGTGTCTTTTGGGTCATGTGTCACTGTATGTGTGTGTGTGTGTGTGTGTGTGTGTGTGTGTGTATGCATGTGTGTTGGGTCATATATCACTGTATGTTCGTGCGTGCATGCGTGTGCATGTGTGCTGTTAATACTGAGAGTTAGACTTGTGGCTTGGCAGGTTGGATGCAGCCTGAACCTTTCTTCTGTAAATCTGGAGACAGATTGTTCTGTTTGTTTGTTTGTTTTTTTGTTTAGTTTTTCCAGGACTGATTATTAGTTGACAATAGTTGGTAAAGGTTCCTGAGTAGAATTTTAAAAATAATACTTCATAGACATTGAATAGAGAATGTTTTTCTGTTGCAGAATGAATGAATTAAAAAATAAATGTGTATTTTCATAAAGTATAGTTAACAAAATGTCATTACAGTTAACAATTCAGGAATAGAATAATAAATTGTAAGTTTTATATAATTTTTAACTTATAACTAAATACAATAACTAAAATTTGAACATTTTGTTGGTTAATTCTTGAAAACTTGAAATTTGAGTGAGGTAGTTTTAAATTTGTATATTGTGTTCAAGACACTGTATACAGAAATGTTTTGACAGTGACCTCCTTTATTAATAGCACCAGAATTATATTGAACTCAACCTTTATGCATCTTCATGTAACTGAAGAAGAGTGATAAGGGAAGTTTTGAAGTCCATGCATCATGCAAGTTTCTCAGTTCCAAAGTTCTCCTTTTTGATCATGCCTTTATTATAAGCACTTTTTGTTTTGTTTGTTTTGTTTTTGTTTTTGTTTTTTTGAGACAGGGTTTCTCTATGTAGCCCTGGCTGTCCTGGAACTCACTCTGTAGACCAGGCTGGCCTTGAACTCAGAAATCCGCCTGCCTCTGCCTCACAAGTGTTGGGATTAAAGGTGTGCACCACCACTGCCTGGCTACTATAAGCACTTTTAACAGACAGAATAATCTAGTTCCAAATCTGTAGCTGACCAGAAGTGGGTAGGAGTGTCTTGGGATGTTCTTGACCACAGGAAAGGTGGTGAAATCCTTTTTTTTTTTTTTCTCTGCTGATCCTTATTCCTCTGGCCATGGCATTTATCTTTGTGGACAACATTGCTAAATCTAATTGTTAATTGGAATTTTAATTTTTGTGTAAAGTTAATTGTTGATTTGACTTTAAATTTTTTTAAATTATAAAAATTTGAATAAATGTATAAAATAAAATATGAAATCATATACCAGACCTGTCTTCAGAGGTAATAACTTTTAATAATATAGATTTTATATTATATATGTATAATTAAATAAGCAATACATCTATAACAAATTGGCAAGTTGGATTATGATGTATGTATTATTTATCAACTTGTTTTAGGACCTCCTTTTATATGAGTGCATTGTACCATAGTTGTTTGATAGCCATATGGCATTTGTTAATATAGTCTATTTAACCAGTTGTCTTCTGATGCCCCCAAATTTTTGATTGTTAACAAATGATATGAGTCTACTTTTTATAAATTTTCATGTTTATGTATATCAAATAATTGTGGAACTATAAGATAGAACATTTATATTAATATGAAAATTATCTTTATATATGTGTGTTAATTTTTGGCAGTTATTTGCAATTCATTTGCTTAAAAGATGATTCTTAGCAACAAATGAGAGTGTCTGTTTCTCCACACCCTTGCCCATAAATGATTCATGTCCAGACTTCATAATTTTTACCAACTTGACAGATGAAAACAGAAGTGTCTCTATGTATCTCTTTATTTTGTATAATGTATGTGAATGCTGCCACACATATGCTGTGGTACTTGTGTGGATGTCAGAGAACAGTCTTAGGTGTTGGTCTTACTTTTCTGGCTTGCCAGAAGGATTCTGGTGCAAGATCCTTTTTGTTGTCTGCAGCTATGTATGCCAGGCAGGATGGCCTGCAAGCTTTTTGAGGTTCTTCTGTTTCTTGTTTTCCATCTTGCCTTAGGAGCACTGGGATTATAGATGTTCATTACCACACCTCCTGGCTTTCTGTTGGTTTTGAGGATTTAAAGTCAGACCCTGAATTCTTGCACAGTGAGAGCTTTACCCATCAACTATCTCTCCAACCCTTGTTTTTGCATTCACTAATAGAATTAGCACCTTCTCAGGTTTTAATTGATGATTTATATTGCTTCTGAGAATTGTCTGGTTTTTGTCTTTGTTTTTTGTTTTCACATTTTCCTCCCCCTGTTTTTTGAGTTTAGTGATAATGCTGTGTGTATGTTTGTTACAAGGGAAAGTGGGGTTTCTTCTTTTGGGTGCCACCCACCATGATGTGATGTAGTAAAGGAGTTTTTGCTACAGTCAGCACTAACTGTTAGCTAAATAAACTTTTCTTTATAAGCCACCCAGCTTCAGGTATTTTATTATCATGAAACTAAGTGAACTAATACAGAGGGGCAGGGCATGATTTCTATTTTGGACACTTTGAGCCTAAAATTTAGGTCAGGACAGTGTGTTTGTAACTCTATTACAGAATTGGAGATCTGTTGAGAGGTATGGGCTGGGCATGTAGATTTAGGAGTTATTACATAAAGATGATCTTAGTTCACGACATGAGAATAGATCTGCTTAGAAAGGGGGAAAAACAACAGCAGCAACAAAAATCCAACCTGAAATAGATGTTTAGGAAATTACCTGTAGTTGGGTTTACAAAGAAAGGAAAGCATGCAACGTCTGCAGAGAGATTGGTACCAGAGCAAGGTGAGTGCCTAGGGTAAGAACAGTGTAGCACATAAAGTTCTGTTTCACCTACAGATAGGTTTTTTGTTTTTTGTTTTTTTTTTTTTTTTGAGAAATATCTGTATAAATAAGTGGAATAGTGCTAAAATAATGTTGCTTCTTTTTGTAAACTCCGTAGTCAACATTCTTGGTCCCAGAGTTTGAGTGCTATAAGAGAGAGATTACAAGGACTATACTGGTAAATTCTTTACTTTAAATGACAATTTTAACAACTTACCACCCACCCTATTGTGCTGAGGTAAACAATGAGTTGATATATATCCACGTTTAGAACCGAGCTTGGTTATCTTAATTACCCATTAAACATAAACTGTTAGTCCTGTTGTTTTGTTGCTCTAGACTAGATTGAGAGGTTAGCTAAAAAGATAACACTAGTGTAGCTTGGTTTATGTTTTTATCTGATGGCTTTGTATAATTAGGCTGTTAAGTGTGTTTGTGACGAGGAGGATAAGCATTTGTTTAGTCTTGGGTGGTCAGCTGGCTTCTCAGGATCAGAGCTGAGAGTGAGATGAGGAGTAAAGGCAAAAGCAGCAAAATACTATTGAGCAGCAAGCTCATTTCTTCTCTTTTCTTTCTTTTTTCTCCTTTTCTCTTTATTCTTTTGAGACAGAGTTTCAGTGAGGCCTGGGATTCATGTTGTAGCCCAAAGGAGGCTTAAACCTGGCATTCCTTCCCCCTCCGTGTTCCCTGTGCTGGGTTTACAGGCATGAGGCACCACACAGGCGTATCCACCCTGTGGCCTTCCTGTGACCTAGGATAACATTAGGTTCAAAACAAAAACTGTAAATTTTCTTTAAACATTATGAGATTGTTGTTAATGAGATTATTTTTGTTGTTATATTAGTGTTTCTGAAGTGTGAGTTTTATAGATGACAGTGTCCTGCTGCTAAGCCAAAAGTTTACACATGCCTATAATCATTCTTGAAAAGTTTATTTTTATTATAGAAATATATCATTTGTTATGTAATGGATTGGTAGTTACTCTGTGAAACCATAGCAGTAATCTCTAAAGATTGACCTGTTACGTATGTGGGAGACGAAAGTGGAGATGGTGCTGGTGGCTATTTTTAATACCTGGAGTTTAGCCTTATCTGTGTCCTACTGAATAATAGGGAAAACGCTTGTTCACTTGGCACTCTCACTTTCGTTTGCTCTTACAGGGTCTCTCCCTCTCTGCGTCTTCCCTCCCACTCCCTCTCCTTTCCTCTCCCTCTCACTCCCTCTCCTTCTCCCTCCCTTTTCCTCTCCCTCCCTTTCCCTCCTTCTTCCTCTGTCCCCCCTCAGTTAAATTATTATTTCTACTTAAAGTAGATATATGGTGTAGTGTGGCTTCTCTGTATTTTTCTTTTGCATCTGTGAACCTATTTTAAGGTAGGAGAAGTTTTCTTCTTTCATTGCTTGTACTTTAATATCTTTCTTGAGTTCCAAAGGTAAAGTGTACTCCCCACACTCACTCCCACCCCCATTCTCTATGGTACTTTATTTCTCCTTTTATTGTGTCAGTTTTTGCTTTCTATTTTTGGAAACTATATTACTAACTGCATACAAATTTATAATTGTCTCTCGTGAGTAAGTGCATTGTTAGGAAGTTGCTAATCTAGCTTTGTCAGGTGTTTTTTTTTTTAAAATAAGATTTACTTTTATGTATATGAGTGTTTTATCTACATATAAGTAAGTGTACTATATGCATGCTTAATGCCTACAGAGACCAGAAGAGGATGGTGAATTCTAACTGAACTTACAGGTAGTTGTGAAACACTATGTTGATGCTGGGAACGGAAACCTTGCCTTCTACAAGAGCAGCAAGTACTCTTAACGCTGAGCCAGCCATCTTTCCAGCTCCTCTCAGCTCTGTTTTAGTGTTAAATAGTTATATTTGTTTTCAAACTTTGTATAGACTTGGTTTTGCTGTATACATAGTATGTAGTTAAATGTTTTTACTTTTTATTTAATGTAATATTTTAATTTTTATTTAATATATTTTATTTAATGTAACAGTTGATATTTTAGCCTTTAGTCTTTTATTTCATTATTTACTTAATCCCTGCTCATTGTGTTTTCTTTATGGATCTTCTTCCTTTTATAAAAATTATTTTTGTGTGTATGTGATTGTGTGTGTATGTGTGATGTGTTGTGTTTTGATGTGTCTTTGCACATACATGTATGTGATACATAGGTGGACATTACCGGATAACTTTTGTAGTTCTCTCCTTCCACCTTCATGTTTACTTTGAGGATCAAATTCAGGTTGCTAGGTTTGCACTGCAAACTATTTACTAGGCTAAGCCATTTCTCTAGCCTCCCTTTCTTCTTCCTCTTCTTCCTCTCTTCCTCCTTATTGATCATTTTTAGTTAGCCAATTTTTTTCCCTTGTAACTGCCGATTGTTATTCTTTTACTGATTATTTCAATGGTTCTAAAAACATCTTTAGCTCATATTGAACATAATTTCTTAGACAGTGAAAACTCTTTATAATAGTAATTTGCACTTCCCTTTTAATTTTTGACATTTTGTATGATTTAGTTTTTTATATTGCTCTTCTTAAGACATTACTACTAAGTAAGTCATCATTTATTTAGATTTACTCATATACTTTTCTCATTGTTTTTCTGCATGTCTGAGCTTCTATCTGGGATTATTTCCTAGAGAATATACTGTAGTATTTAGTTAGGTCTCCTGGACGTGGAGTCTCTTAGCTTCTGTCTGTCTTAAAACACTTGTTTTGTAATTTAATTCTGTGTGTTGTTAGAGTGGATGGTTGTGTTTTCTTTTCTTTTGTTTTTTTTCCTTCAGTCATTTTGTGTTTGCCAGACTTCATCTTTCTGTTGAGAAGACAGGTACATGTAGTTTTTCCTCCTGGATAATATGCTTACTCTCCTCTGTCAGCCTCCATTAAGATTTGCCCCTTAATGTGACTGCCAGAAATTTGACTCTGAGATTCCTAGTTGTGGTATTCTTTGCACTTATGTGTTGCTGGGCTTCTGGAAGCTGTAAGATGACCACTTTTATCAGCTGGGGAAAGTTTTTGGCAGATCTCTTCAAACTCTGTCTCATTGGAATTAGTTCTTTTTTTTTTTTTTTAAATTTATTATTATATGTAAGTACACTGTAGCTGACTTCAGACACACCAGAAGAGGGCGTCAGATCCTATCACAGATGGTTGTGAGCCACCATGTGGTTGCTGGGATCTGAACCCAGGACCTTTGGAAGAGCAGTCAGTGCTCTTACCTGCTGAGCCATCTTACCAGCCCTGGAATTCTTTTCGGTTTTTTGTTCTGTCATCTCTGACAAGTTCAGAATAGCTCTAGTTTTGTATCATATAGTTGTTAGGATAAGAACAACAGTTTCCTAAGACTCTCAGTGTTCTTATCAGAGGCAACACTTCTATTTGTTGAGTTTTTTTAAATTTATTTTTGTGTTTTCATTTCTAGCATTCTATTATGTTTTACAGTCTACAAGTTTCTGCTTCTAGTTTTATTACTTCAATCCTTTCTCTTATGTGTCTCTGCAGGTGAGTGGTGGGCATGCTTTTATAATTTGTGATTTTTGAGATTGTTTTGTCTTTTCAGGTTTGTTTGTAATCGAGTGGCAGGTATTGAATACAAAAAAAAAAAAATTATAGAGGTTATCTGAGTGGCTTTGTCATCTCTAGAAAGGTCTCCCTGGCTTTGGTTAATGGTTATGCTAGAGGAGCTAACAATTTCAGATCATTTCAATTTGTTCAGGGACTGAGATAGTTTAAAATTGAGCTATAAATCCTATGAACTGAAGTGTTTTAGGTTTACCTTTACTCCGTAGACACAGTACTTTGAGGTCCTAATCCTCAGTTTAAGGAGTTTACCCTTCTTTCTAGCAGGGCTTCTCCTTGTGTTTTGATCTTGTCAAAATTATGCTCAGGGCTGGAGAGATGGCTCAGAGGGTAAGATCTTGTTGTTAAAACATAAGGACCTGAGTTTGGATTCAAAGTATTCACATTAAATAAGAAAAAGTGGGTGCATATAGCCTCACCAATATGGGAGAATGGAGGCAGGAAGATCATTGGATCTTGCTGGCCATCAACCTAGCTCCAGATTTAGTGAGAGACTCAAGATAATCAGGGAAATTAGGCAGAGATTGATAGAACAGGACAGTTGACATCCTCCTTTGGCACCCATACACCCGGGACAAGCTCACATATGTGTGTATATATATATATGTGTGTATATATATGTGTATATATATATATATATATACACACTATATACACTCATTAATTTAGCTCACTTAAACCCCTTTAAGCAGTAGTCTTTAAATGTGCTAATTATACTTATACATCAGCAGTAACTATTGTTGATTGACTTGAATTTTGTAGACTAATGATAGAAAATAGCAAATGGAGGATGCCCCTTCCTATAGTATTGTTTAATTCACCATTTCAACAAATCTCTCCCTGCAGCCTACTAAGCCTTTTTTTAAATTAAGTATCTGATTTACACTGCGGATTTTATTCATTTGAGGATTCAATTCTTGTTTAAACAGATAAGGTTAACAGCTCAGGTTTGTTTAAGATACTTTGTAAATACAATGAGAATTTTACCTGGGGCAGTTCACTTTTAGACTGTTGTGTTTAGAAGGCAAGCACTTTTGTAACCAGTTTCTAGTTTTTCTTTGGCTAGTTATCTAGTTTGTTCATCTTAAGATTATGAAATCCTCTTGTTTCTCACTCCATTTAGATCTACTCCCCTGGCCAGTTTAGTTAGTCTAAACTCTTTTGTAAGATAAGGAGAAGAAAAGCAACAGATGGAGATAAATTAGTGGCTAATGTGAAGTGCTTCTGTTTGTATCTTTTATCTAACATTGAGTTTCTGTGCTCCTCTGGACTGACAATAATAACCATGATCTAATATTAAATACAATAAAATGAGTTCTTGATGCTCAAGGATACCCTCATCTTATTTAGATTATGGAGCCAGTTAATAGTTTGGGCAGATAGAATTTTATTGTCATGTTTGAATTAGTGTAGTCACATGGTACCCACAGCTCTCCCAACATACCTCACCTTCTTTCTTCTACTTGTCACTGCCCATATCACTTTGCAAACATTTGAAATACAACTGATGTGACTGGGGTAAGCAACCAGATGGAGAAGTTAGTTATACATGCCATTCTAAGTAGTAGCCATAACTTTTTTTTTTTTAAATCTTTGTTATTCTCAGGGTCTACCACATTGACTGACATGTCTTCAGGAACATTTTGTTTTACAAAGACATTTTTTTTTCCAGTGCTGGAGATTGAACCCAGAGTCTTGTGTTTGCTAGGCAAGCCTCTAACTTTGAGCTACATTCCTATTCCTAGCCTTCAGCATTTTGATTTTAAATGAAAGACTACCTCAAAATTACAGTCATAGGAGAAGCATTTGACTCATCTTTCGGCCTTTATTGAACAGTCAAGTTTATGTCCAAGACCTGCTATTTAAGTTCTTATGAATTGCTTGGCTTAATTATTCTTTAGATAGTTCAAAGAGGTCGGTAAATATAGTATACAATAAACCCAGCAAGTAGCGTCCTAGCAAACAGCCATTATTGGGGAAATGGCAAGGAATATATGGTAGTATGTGTTTTGTTTTACTTTTGATACCTATATTTGCTGACTAATGTGCTGTAGAATATACTGAATCATATAAGACATAATTTTGTTCTTAAGGAACTTGGATAATGTAAGAATTACTATCAGTACATTGCATGGTAAGATGCCAAATAAGATGTATACTTTTCCAAGCACCAGCTTTATACAATTAAAACAGTTAATACTCAGGGCTCATCATTAGAAAGGTATGCAGTTTTCAGTTCTTCAGGATGTATGAGCAGACTGAGTTGGGGAAACTGTCCAGAAAACATATTGATAATTTATTTTCATTTGACTGACAGGAATGTGAGTGTCTCAGTGCAAATTACATGAACACTGAGCCTGTTGATTTCTTTATCTCAGACCATGTCATGTCATCAGCTAGAAAATTTCCAAGTCAGTTTTATTTACTGGTACTGGCCTGTTGTGGAATTAGTGTGTGTGTAATACTGCCGTTTTTTGTTTTTGTTTTTAATTATCAGGGGATATCTGTTTATCCTGTTCCCTTTCAGTCCCTTCCTTGGGATCTTATAGATTCCAAAGGATAAGTACTTTGATTGTTTCTTGTATATACTTCTAACCCCTGTTACCTTAACATGTTCTTGTTAAATTCCAAAGCGGTCCTTTCCTTCTGATAACTGTTTTTCCGCCTTACAAGGTAGGCTGGTCTCACACTTAGTTTGCTGTGAGTATGGCTGCCACTTTCTCCTCTCTTACAGCTTTACTAGAATTTAGAGGGGTCATGCTTTGTTTTATAGGGCAACTGTGTTTTATTAGCTCTTTGTTCCCTCTTCAGATCATCTTGTAAGATGGAAGGTAGTATCTGGGAAAGAACTCAGCTATCGGAATATGCAGAAACGATTTTTGTAAGGATTAAGAAAGAGGAAAACGAGAGAATCCATAACAGCTAGTCTTTTAGAACAGCAGAGAAATGTAGAGTTACATTTTCAGTCTGTCATAACTTCATTTTAATTGGTTGCATTAAAAAAACACAAATTAAACAACCAGTTATGCTGTTTGCTCTCCTCAATGTTGGCAGTATAAAGACTTGTTCAGAGAACATGAGCAAGTAGGCACAAGGACGCTTATGTGAATGAAGCTCTGCCTAGCGGAGTGACCTGCCCTTATTTAAAATATGACCCTTGGCAACTTCAAATAGTTTGTTTTCTCAGAGGGAAAGTACAAACTATTTATCCATGTTAGTAAAAACTACTATGATTCTCTAATAGGAAATATTCTCTGATTCATTTATTGATTGAATAAGCATTTATCAAGTAGTTACTATGTGTAAGGCACTGCTAGGTGATGAGAGACATAAGAGCTAATTTAATAATGGATGTATCATGTGTAAAAATGATTATAATGCTATGTAGAAAGTGAGGGGTGTTGTAAAAGTATAGAGTGCTTTGGGAATCAAAAGTAGACATTTCTTCTTGACAGTAAGTCAAAGTAGACTTTCTGGGATGGTAGAATTTGAGCAAGTCCTGTAAGCTGTGATAAGAAGTGGTTCTTAGAAGGTTTAGGTATAGTAGATTGCTGTGCCGTGGCATGGGCACTACTAACTGTATTTATCCTGTGTTTGTTTACCTTAAGGTACAGTTGGTTATAGCTTCCTCATTTCAGTTTGTAAATCTTACCCTTTTTTCAACTTGCTAGTAGTTCTGGAAGTTCTAAGGTAGAAGAAGGGAGATTTTAGGCTAGTTGATTAACCTCTCTGTGTTTTGTTTCTTATGTGTAAAGCACTATGTGCCAGGGACTTTCCAAGAGTGTTAACATAGCCAGCCAGGTTGGTGGCTTACATTGGTAATCCAAGCACTTGAGAAGCAGAGGGAGAACAATTGCCACAAGTCTGAGGCCTGCCTAGTGTGTACATAGTGAGTTCTAGGCCACTCAGGGCTATGGAAGAAATTATCACCCCACCCCCTTTTTTTAAAAGTGTGTGTTATATGTAATAAATCATTTATTTTGTGGTTATATCCCCAGTAAGTGACTAGCAAGAATTTGAAAACAGGCCAGAATTGCAAAGTACTAAACTGTGTAGCTTTTTCCCTCCTAGAATTCCTTTGATCTCCAAAGTGCAATAGCTCTTGTCCTATTTGTGTAGTCAAAGCTGCTCTCCTATTCTAGGAGACAGGAAAGAAGTACTCGGGTAGAGTGCCCTAACCAACTTGGTAGCAAAGAGTGCTACCCTTTGCTCTAAAGAACAGAGAGTTTACAGTGAAAAGCTGCATGCATTGTAAGCTGTTATGTCATACAGTAGACCTGAGTTCGTCAACTTAGGAGTGAATATTAGGGCTTTTTTTTTCCTCCCAAGAGACCCTGGAGTTAAATTCTACAAGGTAATTCCAATACATTTTTTTCTCCTGAAAAATAATACCAATATATTTCTTGTTAATGAGTAAAATTGTCCAACTTTACTCATAAATCTTTTAGGGCTTTTCAATGAGATGTTGAAATTTAGGCATAGTAGAGGTGTAGATTTTAATAAATATATTAATGGTTTTATTATTTATTATTTATTTTACATTTTGCTAGTTAGAGAAAAATTTTTGTTTAAATATCTCCCTTTGTTTTGTGGTCTGTACATTTGTTGTAAAAGTCATGTGGTTTTGATTTGTTACTAACGTGTGTGTGTGTGTGTGTGTGTGTGTTTCATGTGCTCTGGGCTGGCCTCTAGCTTTCTGTGTAGCAGAGGATGGCCTTGAATGCCTGCTCCCTCACCTCATCATCCTGAGATCATGGGTGTGCACCACCACACCTGTTTATATGGTGCTGGGCATAAACGTAGTGCTATATACTTGTTAGGCAAGCACAGTACAAACTCAGCTACAGGCCTAGTTTCTCATGTGTATTTTTAATTTGTATTTTTTCGTTCATATGTACAATTAAACAACTGTTAGTGGAGATAATATCTTCTATGAACTTTGTTAATGTTAAATATTTTCCCTTCAGAAGTCTACTGTTAGTGTTGGAGCTACAAAGAGTGAATAAATTTCCTGAGAGGAAACGATAATAAAATATTCAGGAAGTTGTTAGGAAGCAAGAACTTTTGTTCTTGTTCATTCAGATAAGCTGTTGAGACCTTTTAGTATATCAATATAGTTTGTATTAGTGGAAGGAATGAAAGATTTGGCAGCTTCTAGTACTGTTGGAGACATTGGACTATGTAGAATAATGGAATATAGAATGCATAAATGTTAAGAATTTCTTGTAGCTGTTTAAATTTTCCCTACCCCACCCCCTTTTGAGTATCTTTATCAGAGAAAAATGTGAGAGCTTTCTGAAGTCAGGGTATATGACTAACTCAGGAGGGAACCTGTTCTTGGGGAGACCTGCAGTAGTTGATTGCTTTTCACTTCAGGAGTGTGAAACAAACCAGTATTATGACTGATTTTTATTCCTGTGCTTTGCTTTCTGGTCACTTCTTGGTTGTTTGCCTTAGTCATTAATTTTCCACTTTGCTGTAGTATCTGGTCACTGTGACTAGCCTGTTTTTACTTTTTGTTGTTGTTGTTGTTTTTACTTTTTGAATGGAATTATTGCACTTGTTTTTTAACAAGCTGAGTTTAGTTTGCATTTCTTCTCTGTTTATGTCAGAAGCAGCTTTACCCAGGAGTGATAAGCTCTGGATCTCCTCATTTGAATGAGCCTCTTCTAGAACCTGTGAGAGGTCCCAACATTGTATTTAGTAGTTAGATATTGCACCTATAAATGCTAAATTGAGGATTTTATTCCCCCTTCTGAATTACGAATGGTCAAACTTTTCAAAACTCAAACTAGCTTAGGCTATGGTAAAGGTTGAGTGTCAATTTCTTTCTTTCTTTTTTTTTCCTTTCTTTTTTTTTTTT
>NW_022196906.1:53356105-53372425 GCF_008632895.1 Mastomys coucha | reverse complement strand
CCACAAGGAACTCAAGAAGAGTGTCAATTTCTAAATATAGCTGAGGAAAGTTTTGTGAAGAATACTAGGGAGGAAGCACTAATGTGGGAGAGTTGAGCCGTTGGCTGTAGAGCAGCACCTCCTGACCTGTGCGCCCTGACTCCTTTGGGGGTGAACAGCCCTTTCAGAGGGGTTACCTAAGGCCGTCAGAAACACAGGCATTTACATTACTATTCATAACAGTAGCAAAATTATACTTATGAAGTGCCAATGAAGATAATTTTATGATTGGGGGTTACCACAACACGAAGAACTATATTAGGAAGGCTGAGAACCACTGCTATCGAGTGTGGAGTGGCCTCTGGCTCCAGGGCCAAGGTAGTGAGTACATTAAGGTGCTATCTTTGGATTTAAAGATACAGTTTCAAGCAGTGGTTTCAGTAGCATTTTGAATTAAATAAGGAATCCCAAGACAGTATATTTCACCCAGAAATTTAGTAATGTAATTTCAAAATCAGTTTATTGAAAAATTTGAATCATTAATTAATTAACAGATTGTGTTAATTAACAGATTGCTTAAGAATTAAGAGTTTTATTGGTGAGACTATTTCTCTGAGCAGAGTAAAGGCACATGAGTCTCAGTTTCCCTGTCACAGCGTTTGCCTTGGTAGATGACTCTTCTCTCTACTTTATTTTCTCATCTTCTGGCCTCTTCTGTCCCTTCTTTTTTCATCCCTTGTTCTCTTCACTTTTGGACTCAAAGCTCTCTTATATTTCTGAGGATTTTGAATGACCACTGTAGATAACCACATTTTAAAGTTGTCCTTGCTACATTCTCTTTAAAGATAACTGGGTGCTCTGCATGTCTGGAGACTTTTTATTTACAGGTAAATGGAAGGGCAGTATTTTCAGAGGCAGTTGTATCTAGCCTGCAGTTGGCTAACCAGCTCAGTTCCAAAAAAATGCTTACAATTATTTAGCTTTTCTTAAAAATCTTTCTGATTGGCCTGATAACATTTCTAGAAAGTTGTATGTATCTGCCACCTGGTGGTGAAATGATATAGCAAATGTTAACTTTTAGAAGTTTAATAATATTTAAGCTCTACTTAAACTTTTTGGATATGTAGCATTTTCTTACCCTCTTTTTTTTTTTTTCCTTTTTTGGTTGAGAAAATGTTACTTTAATGCATTAGTACAGGAAAATTTTGACTAATTAATTTGTTTTACAGGTGACTTCTTAGATTATGGGGGACTTCTTAGACTGTGAAATTTGTATATTCATCAGTTGCATAAATTCTGACTACTTTGAAAGCAGGTTTCTATTTAGTGTGGAGAGTTGGGAGCTCTTAAGAGTATTATTGATTCTAGTATTTCTAAAATGAATAGTCATCAACTCAAGAAAAAGTAAAGTTGTTAGAACTAAGGCTTTTTGGGGGGGCGATAATAGCATATTTAAAAAATTTAAAGATAAACAATGTTCAGTGATCCTCAGATTTATTAATACAGCTAATCTGTGTTCTGTGTTAGGATTAAAGATTGAAATAGTGACTAACAGAAACATTCTTGTTTTCTTGGTGTTTATAGTCTACCTAGAGAAGCAGTGTGCCTACAAGGGTTACATATGTAAGTGAGAAGTCTCATCCAGGCTGTCACCAGGGAATGTTTCTCTAAGGAAATAGCATTTCAGCTCGGCTGTGACAGACATAGACTCAGCCTAATGTGGAAAGCAGGCTGGCAGTTGGGGGTAGTTTAGTAGGTAGTTAGGTTTCTAGTGAGAGCGAGGGACCGTGGGATGAATTAAAACAATAAATTAATTCAGGACCATGTAGGCTATCACATGTGGATGTCAGAGGATCTGCTCTCCTTCCACCATGTGGGTCCTGGGGGTGAAACTCAGGTGTTAGACTTAGAGAGCAAATATCCTTACCCACTGAGCCATGTCACCTGCCTCAGTTACTAGTCAAAGGAATCTTAAGTGTGCAGCACATACATAACGTGAATCATTTTGAAGGTTTTAACTTGTGGCACTAAGATATGCACCTTATTTTATCCTTATCCTGTAAGTTATTAGATGTATGACCATAGATAAGTTAGTAATTTTTATTTCGTGACTTATAAAAATGAGGAAAATAAAATTACAGGGTTATTAAGAGGATTAAGAGGTAATTTTTGTAATGTCTTTTTTATTATTGTTCTTTTCCTTCTGTTCAGCATGGTGTTTTAAGGATATGACCATGTTGCTATGAATACATCTACTTAGTTTCCTCTAATTACTGCTCAGTGCTTCATAGTGTGAGCCTTCTTACCTAGGGTATGAATACCTCAGTTCATTCTAACTCCCACTTCCTCAAATACACTGGCAGTGGGAATTCTTTGCCACATATCCTTTGCAAATCCTGGAATGTTATTTTTTCCATTAATTAATTTAATTTTTCACTTGACATCTCGATTGCAGCCTCTTCTCCTTCTTCCCAGTTTCCCCCTTATATATCCTTTCCCCGCAGGGGGAGGTCCTGCCTCCCTCCCGTCCCCGTACTAACCTACCCTGGCACTTCAAGTCACTGCTGGACTAAGTACATTTTCTCCCACTGAGGCAAGACAAGACAGCCCACTTAACGGGAGCAAGATTCACATGCAGGCAACAGAATCAGGGTTAAACCCTTATTCTAATTGTTGGTGGACCCACATGAAGACCAAACTGCACATTTGCTACGTATATGTGAGGGGCCTAGGTCTAGCTCTTGTATGCTCTTTGGTTGGTGCTTCAGTCTCTTGGGATCCTCCAAGGGTCCAAGTTAGTTGACTTTGTTGGTCTTCTCATAGGATATAAATATAATAAATTTTGACAAATATGGCTTGGTTAAGAATATTTGCACTAGTTTGTCGATATATCTGAGTTACCATCTCATGTCTTTGCCAAGGGCTGACAGGACTTAACTGTTCTTAATGCTGCCATCTGACAATTAATTGATCAAAAGAATTATTTCAGTGTTGGTTGAATTTGCATTTCTGATTGCTAATCAGTCTTACAGTGATTGCAGTTTTCTGTACTTCCATGTTGCTATTCATTTTTGTGTTATTTCTAGTCTTATTAATTTGTAGATCTTTGTTCTTGTTGGTAGACATGGTAAATCATTTTTCTTTGTCATGTTTTGTTTTGTTTTTTGTTTTACTTTGCCTATAGTCTCCTTTGAACAAAAAAACCTTAACTTTCTTCTTTGGACCCATTGATTTTTCTCCTTTTAAAATTTAATTTAATGCAGAAGTATATGAAATAAAATCTCTTCCTTCATCGGTTCCTGAAAAAAAATTAATTTAATTGGTAAAATGTTTGTACTTATTATGTATTTAACATGCTTTCAAATACATATTCATTAGGGAATGTGTAAGTTAGGCTAACACACTCATTACTTCCTGTATTTCTTTGTAGTTGATTCCTCACTCTATTATTGTTTTAGGAATATAATACATAGTAATAAACTAGTCATCTTATTGAATAAAGGATTTTATGTTTTCTCTCAGGGAATTTATGCAGCTTTGGCCAGTATCACCCAACTCCCTTTAATTCCTTTTTTCTTTTTTTTTAATTAATTTTTTTATTGGATATTTTCTTTATTTATATTTCAAATGTTATCCCCTTTCCTGGTTTCCCTCCCTCCCGGACACACCCTATCACATTCTCCTTCTCCCTGCTTCTGTGAGGGTGTTCCCACCTCTTTAGTTCTTGGTAACCACTTTTTTAAACTCTCTGCTTTTATCACTTTTACATTTCCATTCCAGTTTTAAATGAGACTATGCTGTATTTGTTTTTCTGTCCTGTCTTATTTACATAACATGTTTTGTCTCAGATACAAGGAGAAACAGCTTCTCTTCCTCTGCCTCCCCCTCTCCCTTGCTGACCTCAAGCTCAGGATACTTCTGACTCAGCCTTCCAAGTGTTGGGATTACAGATATGCTGCAACCATGCACGGTGCATTTCTTTTCTATTTAAAGATTAAGTGCTTACCCAGTATGCAAAGGCTCTGAGATCAGGATTCTTCATCACACATACACATTTATATTCTCTTTCTGGACTCATACGCCATCCGTCGTGTGTTTGAATGATGTTTTCTTGCCCATTCATCTGTTGTTAGAGACTTGGGATGATTGTTGTCTGTGGAGTACGATCCCTTACAAGGGCTGCAGTTGCATTCTGGCACGTCGATCTCATTTTCTTCATTACATACCTAGTGGAATTGCTGAACTTGCTTTGTTTGTTTTTCATTTTGCCTTTTTAAGACAAGGTTTTGAACTCACTTTGTCTACCAGGCTGGTCTTCCAAGTGCTGAGATCTATGTGGTAAGATAGTTTTGATTGAGCACTCCCCACGGTTTTCTGTAGCAACTTCACAATCCACTATTTATAAATGTTACCTTACATTTTGGGTTTTCTTGAGTTTAGTGGTTCTAGATCTCACATTTGCATGTAAATACTGCTGAGTATCTGTTGTATGTTAGGCATGGGATGTAGAACTTGTGAATAAGATACACAGAGCCGTTTGATGAGTCATGCTGATGTAGGAAATATGGATGATGAAGAAGTTTGCACTTGCACTTGTCCTTATCCACCTTCAAATTAGGAAAGAAAACCCATGACAGAACCAGAACAGTTACCTTTATTATACCCTCTTTCCTAACTCATGTCTGTGACTGGCGTTCGGTTTTTCCCCATTCCTAATACTTACCTTTTCTTACTCTCTTTTCTCCCTGTTATACCTTTTTTTACATTTGTTTTCATATATACATGCATATGAAGGAGAACATGTGGTTTTTCCCTCCCCTTTCTGGCATTGTGTGACCTGGCTTAACATAGATTCTAAGTCTATCCATTTTCCTGCAAATTTTATGATTACATTTTTATTTAGAGTTGAATAGTATTCATCTCACATTTCCACTATCCATTTATCTGGTGATGAACAACTATCTTGGTTTCAATTCCTTGCTATAGTAAATAAAGCAACTATAAATATCAGGGTGTAGATAGCTCTGTGGGAGTGTAAGGAGTTTAATGGGCATATGCTCAGAAGTGAAACAGCTGAGTATCATAGTTTTATTTCTATTTTTTGCTTCTTATTTGCAAGTTTTTACAATAAAGTTATAAAAAGTTCGGAGTGGGACTTGGGTGGGGTAAAGATGATTAATTTAGTATAAAATTTTTATTAGCATATTATAAAGTAAACTGTACTTTCACAGTTCTTTATGTAGATTCTTTTAACCATCACCCCAGTCAGAAGCATTTCATTACTTCCTCAAATTCACCTTTGCTTGTTAGCTTCTTTTTTTGAGACAGGGTTTCACAGTGTAGGTCTGGCTGGTCTGGAAGATGCTGTGTAGATATGGCCAACCTCCAATTTACAGAGATCCACTTGCCTCTGCCTCTGGAGTGCCAGGATGGCCTTGAGCCATCACCCCTGATGTTTTCTAGCCTTTTGTAGTGAAACTTGCCCTCCACTAATCCTGGCAGCCACTGATTTACTCTCCCAGTAGTTTTACATTTGAATGCCATACAAGTTGAATCAACAGTTTCTAGCCTTCTGAAGCTCTCCTTTGAATGAGCATAATATCTGTGAAATGTGTTATGTATCACAGAGAGTTGATATTATCAATGCTGTTCTAGTCATTCTAATAGATTCACAGTGGGGTCGTACTGTAGCTTTAATTTCCATTTCCCAAACAATTCATAATATTGAATATATTGTAATTATCCTTTTAAATTTTCTCTGTGAGTGGGGTAGTGGTGGTGTATGTGATTAATCCCAGCACTTGGGAGGCAGAGGCAGGCAGAGTTCAGGCCCAGCCTGGTCTACAGAGTGAGTTACAGAGCAGCTAGGGCTACACAGAGAAATCCTGTCTTGGAAAACCAAAATGAATAAGTAAAGATAAAGATTTCATTTTGTGCGTACTATGTACATGAATGTGTGGAGTGTGTGCACAAGTGTGTATGTGTGTGCGTGTGTGTGCAGATGTGTTCACCTATATGATTGTGTGTGGAGGTTGATGGTGGGATGTCTTCAATACCTTTTTCCACTTTAAACAATCTTTTAAAATTAAAATATAATTAAGTCACTTCCCTTTTCCCTCCACCTCTTCCCATGCCCTCTCCTCACTCTCTCTCTCTTCCTCCTCCTTCCCCTTTTTTCCTCCCTTCCCCTCCCCCTCTCATGTATATGCAGTCTGCCGAAGTTGTTTGATATTGTTTGTGTGTATGATTTCAGGGATGATCATTTTGTATTGGATAGCTAATTAAGGGGTTCATTCTAAGAGAGACTAATTCTTCCTCTCTCAGCACTCATTAGTTGCCTGTAGTTTGTTGTCTAGGAGTGTGACCTGTGATGTTTTCCCCTTCAGTTTTAGCATGTCTATTGGTATTGTCATTGTTCAGACTTTGCTTAAGAGGCCATGTTGTTCAAGTATCATGGGATGTAGCTCCCCAGTCATTTCTGTGAGACAATCTCAAACAGCAGACTTTTTGGTCTTCTGGTTCTTACAGCTTTTCTGCTCCCCTCTTCTGGGATATTCCCTGAGCCTTAGGTGAAGGAATTGTGGTATCTGTTGGGACTAGGCTGAATATTTATTTACTTATCTATCTAACACATATAGTCCTCTCTCTTCCTCTCTGTCTGTCTGTATGTATGTGTTTATCTGGGTATGTATGTATTTACCTGTGTGTGTGTGTGTGTGTGTGTGTGTGTGTGTATGTATGTATGTATGTATGTATTTGTATGTCTATGTATCTCTATGTATAAGTGCATTTGTGTGTGTATGTGTGTGTGTGTGTGTGTATATATATATATTTATACTTATATATATATGTGAGTGCATGTGTGTATGTATATATGGGTTGTGTGTGTGTGTGTGTGTATATGTGTGTGTGTGTGTGTGTGTGTGTGTGTGTATCTTAAGTGAAGTTATGCTACTTGGCCTGACAGTGCTCCCTGCAAAAGCAATAACCTCAATAACAAAACTATTAGGCATGAGTTCAAGATGTTGGTTAGAGTAGTCCAGGAAAATCTAAAAACAAAATAGGCTATTGCTGTTTCTCTTGGTTGCCTTTAAAGATTGATGGGAAGTCCCTGTTGTTGAAGACACCACACACTTTGGACAGAGGGGTTGGGAGATTCAAGCTTTAACTAACTTGAAAACCTCTTCTGTGCAGTCTAATTTCCTAGTACCAGAAGTAGTACGTAAGTTGCCAAGGGAGGGGAGTCCTGACTAGGTGTGATGCTTATGATTCACAACAATAGCCAACGTGGCAGGATATCCTTAAAGATGCAGCAGTCGCACTCGTATCTGGGTGGTAATCAACAGCTGTCTGACATGAAGGAAATCATGCCCACTACTAGAAACGTAGTCATCTGCCCTGGGATAGCGAAGCCATGAGCATTGGAGAACCTACTACTACTACTTTACTAGACCAACATTATTTTTAACTTCATTCTAAGATTTCTTTATACCTAAAGGTAGTGTGTTACTTGCTCTACATACAAGAAGCTTCTAGTTGCAGCAAATGGACGCCATTACAGAACTCCACCTTATCTATTGAGACAGGATCTTACTAAACCCAGTTTGTAGAGCTTGGCCTGCCTTTGCCTCCTGAGTGCTGAGTTTAAAAGCATGTGCCACTACACCTGGCGAGATTTATAATATACATTCTCTCTATACTTTGACTATTGATTTAAAAGTGTATTCTTTCAAATTCTTGTTTACTATTTTATAGTCCACATATTTTTTCAGAACAAAGGTTGTAGATATCATTGGGTACAGTTTATTAGTTTTTTAAAAAAGTGAAACAGTATATTTCTGCATAATCTGGGGTTTACAAAAATTTTTTATCCAATTTAGTTTTACATTTGGCATTTATCATAGTAAGAATTTTGAAAAAAAAGAATTTTGAGGTAATTTTTATTTATTTAAGTCAGGTGGGTTTTGTTTGTTTGTTTTGCTTAGAGATGTCTAGTTTTTTTTTAGCCTTATTTATTGAAAATACTATTCTTTCTCTATTGAATTGCATTTGCTCCTATGTCAAAAATCAGCTTACCATAATCATGTGGATTTATTTCTGGGTTTTTTACTTGATTCCATTGATTGATCTCTTTTGCTAATCCCACATTGTTTTGGTTTCTGTATCAAGGTAAGATTTATAATCAAGTAGTTTGAATATCCAACTTTGTTTTTATTTTAAAAATTCTCTAGTTTTTTCTTTTTCATGTATCTTTCCATCTGAACATTAGTTGTCTTGTCTTTGTAACAATTCTAGTAAAGATTTTTATTAAATTCTAGTAAAGATTTTTATTAAAGCCAGAGGGCAATTTGGGAGACCTGTTGAGTCCTTGCATTATGAATATAATACATCTTTAGGCTTGTTAACTTACCTTTAGTGCCTTCTTAGCAGCATTTCATAGTTTTCAGATATCTGATATTTCATGGTTTTAGAACTGTTATGTGATTTTGTTTAAATTTAATGTCTAATTGATTCACAGTATAGACATTTTTGTATGTTGAATTTTCTTAAATTATTGGTTACAGAAGCTATTTTATAGATACCTTGTGATTTTCAAATTCAGTAATCACATTGCCTTGCAAATGAGGATGGTTTTATTTCTTCCTTTGTTTTATATATATGCTTGTAATCAATTTTCTTATTTTATTATACTGGGTAGGATTTCCAGTATACTGCTAGGTAACAGTTGTGAATGAAAAACACCCTTGACTGTTCCTGTTCTTAGGGGAAATGCACTCAGAATGTTTTGCCATTAGGTAACACCAGGCTTTATGTTTTAAATATCCTTTAACAAGTTAAAGAAGGTCCTTTTCATTATCAGTATCCTGAAGTTTTTGTCATGAATGAGAGTTAAAATTTGCCAAATATTTTCTAATTGACTGATAAGCTCATCCAGCTTTCCCCATTAGCTTGTTATTTTTATGGCAGTTTTCATTGGTTTCCAAATATTGATTAGTCTTGAAGAGATAACTCCCAACTTGGCTTTGACTTCGCATGCTTTTCTTTTTCTTTTTTAAATTTCAGTGTTTCACTCTTTGCCCAGCCTAACCTTGAATTCACTGTGTAGTTCAGGTTGACCTCCAGCTCACAGCAGTCCTCATGGCTCAAGCTGCCTAAGTGCTGTGGTTATAGTGTAAGCCACCATTCCTAGCTTTGTTTTTATGTATTACTGAACCGGTCCTGCTACTATCATGTTGAAGACTTTTCTCTTAGATCAGGCTGTCTTGGAACTCAGAAATCCACCTGCCTCTGCCTCTGCCTCTGCCTCTGCCTCTGCCTCTGCCTCTGCCTCCCAAATGCTGGGATTAAACTGCATACAAGCGTGTATTGATGTAAATATTAAAAACTTGGGAATCATGTAATGAATTCCATTTTGCTTATGAGCTCAGTATAGTTGCTTAATTACATAGTATGCATATCCCATACAATTTCCATAAACATTTTATACTGTTAACATTTAATTATGTTAATAGCTTTTCTGTATTTTTTTCCTGAAAGCTATTTTATAGACGTTTAAAGAGTTGGATATCCAAGAATCTTTGTATGCCTTGCAAATTGTTTTTTTAAAAAGGATATAAGTTTTTATCCCAGACATGGATTTTTAAAGTATATTTTCACATCTGGAAGTATATACATACATTGTAAACATTGCAGCATGTCTGTGTTTGTGCATGATGTATTTTAGAATGCTAAAGGGTGAGGAATGTTGTTTAAAAATCCTCATCAAGTGAATGTATTTCTGGCATAGGTATGCACATCAGTAACAGTATTAGTATACAAGTTGAAGCTTTAAAATTACAAATGTACAAAAACACTAGTAAGAAGTTAACTGGACCTTAATAATATGACCTGTGGTCCACAAGTGCCATAATGTTACTCAGTGTTGTTTTATTTACCACTTAAAGCATGCCTGTTTGAACTTGAGACTACTGACCATAACAGTAACCACAAATTATTTCCTTCTGCTTCATCCACTCAGCTCCCGAATTCAGATATTTGATATGAAAATGAAAAATTAAAAATGTGTCACATATCTAAATATTAAACACCTTGGGTTAAATATGTTAACTTTAGCTATTTCTGTTTGTTTTGTTTTATGTGTATGTAAGTCCTAGACATTTAAAAGTATTCATATGTTACTTTGGCTACATTTCTATAAGCTAGCATTGACCTCAAGTGTCTCTTCAGGATTTTAAGAATTCTTTAGAATGTAAAGCCAGGCATGGTAACTCATATCTGTACTTTTTTGATTGGAAACAGAAGGACCAATGCTTTTCTTAACTACATAGCAAGTTTGAGGTTACCCTGGGCTACATAAGATCCATGTTAAAACACAGAAACAGAACAAAACAACATGTGAAGGTTTGGGTACAGACTCCCAGTTCATGTTACGTCTCATGAATTCTCAGGGCAGTAATTGTGGGAATCTGGTATCACATTAAATTGGAATAATAAACATTTATATCATGGCAACATCTTTGCAGCTTTATTTAAAGTCAGTTTCCATGTAATTCTTTTCTTTGTAATTACAGTGGTCTTGCATCTTATTTGTCTAGCAGGGTTATAAACTTGAAGACAAAGTTAACATTGTATCTCTTGTAAAATGCATATTATATTGTGTGTGCTTATAAACACTTGTTGGCCTGAGCAGGTATTAAAACACAATCTTCTACAGTAGTCTTTTTCAATCACTCAAAAAAGAGAGAGAAATCTTATGTCAATAATGATCTTTTAGGTTGAACCATATGCAGTTGTTGGTCAATTTTATCTATAAAAATGGCAGTTTCAAGCAACCTGGTGCTTGTTGTTGGGAATTGGTTCTAATGCTGTGTCTTAATTTGGCTCCCAAAAGCTGTGCTTGCAGATGCTGAGGGTCCCTGCCCCCAGCTATCTTCGGTTGGTAATAAAGAATTGCTGTACAGCTGATGACTGGGCAGGGAGATGGAGGCTGGACTTTTAGATTGCATGGACGAGGACCAAGGTAGACAGGGGAGGAGGAAGGAGTCCATGACGGGAGAGTAAGGAGAACAGACTTAAAGGCCCACTGATGTGTAAGATTCTGGGAAAGTGGCCCTAGGGGTCATTCCCCTGATTGGGTCTGGGGTAGCAGAGATGAAGTATGGATTTAGAAAATATTAATTCAAGAACACCGAAGGGGAGTGTGTGCTAGCTGTGGGGAGGTTTAGAAGTGCTCAGTCATTGAGCTAGTCAAGGCATATCAAAATTTGCTGACATGTGTGCCTTTCATTTGTGAATCCAGAGAGCTCTTGGGTGAGTGCAACACATGGACAACCTGCTGGTAGCATCAAGCAGTTTAACTCTTCATGGCTACACATGTGACAGAGGAAAAGTGAAAAAGAGAAATGAAATTGTAAAGAAGTCTAATTTAGACAAGACTATGTTTTCAGTTAGATTGAAAGTAGGATCACATTAAGAGAATGTGGAGTTGGCAAAAAGGGAAAAGGTTTTGGGTGCATGCTATAAGGAGTATAAGGCCAGAGAGTCAGGCGAAGATGAGTAGTGATCTCAACATACAGCAATGATTAGGGCTAAAGAAAGGCATGAACATAGAGAGGATAAGCTTATGTGAAAAAGTGCTATAGGATTAATTTTGAATAAGTAATTGGTCCAGAGGCTGAGTAGATGAAGCAGAAGGAAATAAACCCCACAACCAGGGGAGTGAAGTATTAAAAACAGAGGAAGCTTTCTGAAAAGATTGGAAAGAATGAGGTATGAGAGTGCTAGGTTTCACTCTCTTGAGCTTGAGTTATCATAAAGGAATTATTTCAGATTTGTGGCTATTATTATGGGAAGTAGTTGTAGTCCCAATGTTGAGTAAATTCCTTGAAAAAGTACAGATCAAAGATCACTGTATTTTTGTTACTCAAGAGTGTTTGGTGTTTATAATAATATAAAGTTGGATGTGACTTAAATACTAGCCATTAGCTTACAGCCCTTTTATGTAGGGTAATTGATCTATCATTGAGTTTGCTTTAGGTGGACTTCATTTGTGCTGTCAGCATAATTACTGAGTTTTTTTATACTAAAAAGTGTCTTGATTTGCATAATTTTTATATTTAAGATGTGTTTGCTGCAATGGAATGGAATACTGTATAGCTGATAAGAATTAGGTAAAACTATACTGACAGATTCATATTCAAGATATTATTGCTTGAGGAATACAGGTTGAAGAACAATGCAATATGCTGAAAACAACAACAAAACAAACAAACAACTGCAAAGACAAGAGATCCCTGGGGCAAGATGGCTAGCTATAGTAGCCAAATCAGAGAGCTCTGGATTCAAGAGAGAGACCCTGTCTCTATAAATAAGGTGGAGAGCTGGTTGAAGAAGACACCCAGCATCAACTTCTGATTGCCACATATACACATGTATGTGTACACATGTACTCCCCCAAACTGTGCCCATGTGAACATGCAGACACATAGGCACTTTCTATGTACTTATTCAAATAAAAAAAATAATATAAAAAGGGAGCTAATGATTTTCAGCAGATGCTGCAAATTTAATCAGAAACCATTGACTAATAAAACATTTATTAATAAGCTATAATTTTAGTATGAGATTATATATAGTTGGTTGGTCCTACATAAATGGCATTACATTAAAATAATATACAATCGAAATTAAAATTATCACTATCACCATTGTAAGTTTGTAACATTGAACTTTTACTTCCCTACTTCTAATTCTTACATAATTAATATCAAAATATATTCAAATACAGTGTCATATTTTTAAATAATTTAAAATTATATTCTGTGGTGTTTTCCCCCTACAGTAGATAATATTTTGGAAAATGTGCCAGGTCTAGGTACTATGTTAAATGTATTACATGATTTAAGTCTCCCAACTGCTTTATTCAAGGCAGTAACTATTACTCTGTTTTACAAATGACTATATTGAAAATATGTAATCTACTCAAGATCATACAACTAGCAAAATAGCATGACTCAGATTTGAGGTTGGGCAGCCTGACTTGGGAACCCATGCTTTTGTTGTCTCTCTTATAGTTTGAATATTGAAATGACCCCACAGGCTCAGGCGTTAAACATTACTTACCTTGTGGTGCTGTTTTGGGGGTAGGTCTACCTGCAAAAAGTGTGTCACTGGAGGTGTGCTTTTGAAGACTGTCCCTCATCCCTGGCTCCTTCCTTTCTGTCTTTGCATTCTGTGCACCACATTTTGGCTATCCAAAAGCATGGTGTCAGGCAGCCATGGAAGAAGCCCTTTGAAAGCCTGAAACCATGAACCAAAATAAAGGTTTTTTTCCCTTAAAGTATTTTAATGACAGTGCCACAATTTATATAACCATCTTGCTAGTTAAAGATCTAGTTTATAGGCCTTGAAACCCAGAAGTTTTTATTTAACAAACTAGTGCCTAGTATATGCAGATTTTGTTTTATAGGGTACTACATGTGATGGCAGCAGATTCATTTAAGAATTGTATTGTGTCTGAGTAAGATTTTCTGTTTTATTAGCCACCAAGCTGAGCAAACCATGCCCTAGATGGCAATTCTGGTCTGTACAACCTTTTCATTCCTGTGAGGTAATAGTGAGATCTTTATAATTTTTTTTTCTTCTTTAAAGTTTCCTCCCTTCCCCTCCTCTACCCTCTCCTCCCCTTCCCTCCTCTCCCTTCCCTTCCTCTCCCCTCCCCTCCCCTTCCCTGTCCTGTCCTCCCCTTCCCTCTCCTCTCCTCTTCTCTTTCCTCTGTGTGTGTGTGTGTGTGTGTGTGTGTGTGTGTGTGTGTGTGTACATATATATAAGCCATGGTGCCTCTGTAGAAGTGATAGGACAACTTTAAGGAGTTGGACGTCTCCTACCATGTGGGTTCTAGGGATGGAAGTTAGGTCATCAGGCTTGGTGGTAAGTGTCTTTACTCACTGGCCCCAATTTTTATAGTTTAAATAAATTAAAAATGTAAATAAGAGAGTATATCCCAGACATTATAAGTAGCTTGCAAAATCTACTTGCATTCTCTGTCTGGCCCTTATGGTAGACAATCTACTGACTTATAAGCCATTGTTGCTTTGTGCCTCTAATTCATTACAGTTGTGTAATAGTGGCATTCTATCAATCTCTGACTTAGGAGGAGTACTCGACTATACAGAAGCTTACTTTCAGCCATGTATAGTTATCATAGAGATTTGATTAAGAAAGTTGAGGAATTCCTTTCCTCTTACTTGCAACTGTCAAAAACCAA
Organism: Mastomys coucha; assembly: GCF_008632895.1. Lineage (NCBI taxonomy): Eukaryota > Metazoa > Chordata > Mammalia > Rodentia > Muridae > Mastomys > Mastomys coucha. The sequence continues at coordinate 53,358,180 of NW_022196906.1, read as the reverse complement.
TGACCTGGTTCTATTAGCGTTCATTACAGGTCCTTTAAATTTTACAATCACTATAAAGCAATAGAGGTCACCATATTTGTTTCAAAATACTGAGGTATGATTATTGAGGTTCAAAAGTTTTGTTCTTGACAAGAAAGGGACTGTTTTGAGGCTACTTAGGTGATCATATCATAGTCATTATTTTTAGGTTATTTTTAAAAATTTTATTCACTTATATTATGTGTATGGGTGTTTTGGGTGCATGTATACCCATCATGTGTATGCCTAGTGATCTCAGGCCACAAGAGGGTATCAGATTTCCTATAACTAGAGTTATAAGTTGTAAGCTGCTGTGTAGGTGCTGGTAATTGGACCCGGGTCTTCTGAAAGAGCAGCCAATGAAGCATCTCTTTAGTCCCAAGACTTTTATTCTCTGGTATGACTTCATACTCCAGATTAAATCCTGGAATTAGCTACTTTGTAATGGATCATTTGAATGGAAAATGGTATTTAGATAACAAAGCCTGGCTAGGGAAAATGTTCACTGCTAATGGGTTAGTTATTGCCTGCCACTGGGATGTTTCAATGAGAAAAGCTAAGAAATGTATATTGTTCCAAAAAACATAATTCATATTGGTACTTAAAATTGAAGGTTAGAGCTCTGTTTAGCCTCACTGATTTTACTGATTTCCTTCCATAATATAATTGAAATTGCTAACTTGTTTTATCTCTCATCACATTTTCAGAATAACAGTACTAATAGTAACTGCAGTAAAAGTTACTAAAATTGCTTAAATCTTTGTAGGCGTTGTCCTTAAGGCATAGACTACCTGTCCGGTTTGGTTACTTTGTTTTAAAATTCTCTTGGACTAGTTCTTTCTGATATGGCTATAATGTTTAGGGAGTTGTTTTGTTTTATCCGCTTTCAGTTTTTAGATATTTTTAATTTTGTTTTTTACTTAGTAAAATGTTTATATGTTGCAGTGACAAACTGGTGATCAAGGTCTATTCAGAGACATTTGTTTTCAATCCCTGTCTTTTTCACATATTTTTTTCCTTATGTGTGAAAAAAATTACGTGTGACCTACCTATTTAGGTGTTTAAATATATCCACTTTCTCTGATTTGCTTTTTTAAATATTTTTTCATAGAGACCACTCTGTGGTAGAATATAGTTATTCTGCAGTCTTACTTATATATACATAGTACCAGTACCTCAGTGTATTAGTGTATCCTAGTTGATTTAACATGTCATATCCCTTTGATAGATATCAGAATGACTCTTCATATTCATTCTGAATAGATTCACAATGAATACTTTGTACCTATTTACTACTTTAGCCAGTGTACCTTTGGTATAGCTTCAAAGATACACGATTGTTGGGTTGGAGGATGAATACATATATATGTCAGATGCAACCAGTGAATATGACATTTTATATTTTCATCAGCCTGTTTCCTTACAATTAGTCTATCCAGGCTTGGAGTTTTGCTAGTATGATAAGTGAGAAATTTCAATGCAGTTTTAATTTGCATTTTTCTTACTATGAAATTGAACATAGTTTCAGATGATTGTGAGCCATTTACATTTCATTTTAGTAACATATTCTAGGGCTGTGTATCCTTTTGATACTGTGAATGTCTTTTGGGAAATTTAGACTTTTCTCCCTGTCTTCGTTTCTCCTAAGATTTTTTTCTTTTTGGTACATGTGGACATGATATAAAATACTTTTTAAAATCAATAAGTGAATAATATTTGTCTGTGATTTAACATGGCAGTTTAATAATGCAGAATTGGAATAACAAGCTTTATAATTCTGTTTATTTCCATCAGTAAATTTGTTACTGAATACGAGAATTCTAGAGCCCAGTTTGCAGACCTTGTTAGAGACAGGATTTTTTTTTTCTCTTGAAACAACTTATTTTGGTTTGAGAACTTGTATATACACATTATTTGTAGAAAATAGCTTAGGCAAGACTTTTTCTTAACATTTTTTTTTTGTTTCTATATTTTTCTTTTTTTTTCTTTTATTTTCTTTATTTACATGTAAATTTCTCCATTCCCAGTTTCGCCTCCAAAAAACAAAGAAACAAACA
>NW_022196906.1:53321085-53353157 GCF_008632895.1 Mastomys coucha | reverse complement strand
CTTTAATTTCTTTCTTTATTCCTTCCTTGAGCAGATTATCATCTTAACATTTTTTTTCACTTTGTTCTCTTTTAAGTTGTTAGATTGCCCGTAGGATTTCATAAACATCATTTGACAGTGAAAGCTTTCATCAAATTATTGATGCACTGGTGTTGTCTATATCCTAGGATTAATATCTTTATTTGTATTTTTTAGTTCAACTTGGTAACAGTTTGTGTACATATGGTGATATACCTTAATAAAATACATAATGCTTGTTTACCACAATGAAAGCTATTAATACTGGAAGAATATCAACTGTCGTATATTAGCTCCCTAGAAGGTAGAGCCAATTATTGAAAAATTTTATAGAAAAAAATGTGAAATAATCATTCTATTTTCAAATTGTTGCTCTTTCAAGATGTGCCACTGAGTGCTATCACTTTGTGATTCTCTTGTTCACTATTATAGGTGTATTTACTATTTGATGAATACTTTAAAAGATGTTCCTGTAAGACACCGAATCTTATTGACTTCTCTGTTTCACATCTAAACTAATTCTGCCCAGCGTGAGTGGTGTTGACCTACCTCTTCACTGCAGGCCTTAGATTCCTTACTCTTCTCGTCTCCAGTGACCTCTTCATTACCACGTAGAAGTCAGCGTATGCATCTGCGCCTCACCCTGCCACTCCTCAGCAATGCTGCACTGTTAGAGCAATCTTAGTCTCACCATAGTGTTCAGTACTCCCAGATTTCTCCACGCTACCTGCACCATTTTTATCCAACCTAATTTACTCTGATTTCCTAACTGTGCTGGTTCTATAGATGGTCATTTGCTGATACCATCCTAACTTCATTGTCATGTCACCATCTTGTTCCTTGAAACTTTAAATGATTGTTTTCCTTTCTAAAGTCACATTAATCATATTTGAGTTTTTTCAGTTATGGTAACTTCTTTACCTGGAGTCTCATTGTTACATGGGGATCAATTTTCCTGTTGTTGTGCCCTCCCCATTCTTGCTGCCTTACTTCACATATTTTACTGAAACCATTCTTGCTTTGGCCGTCAGTGAGTGTGATCTTAGTGTATGACCTCAGTCTGCTAGGCCTTTCTCAGTAGAAATAATAGCACAAGCCAAAACCATAAAAATTTCTGACTATCATACTAGAAAAGTAAAAAAGAAAATCAATTTATTAATATATAGTAAATGTTTCCAATATGACATGTAAATCAGTGTACATTATTAGATACTCTTCATTTCTGTGTTTGTGCAATCCATGTTTTCTAAGTCTGATATGTAGTTTTTACTATTTTACATGTATCTCAATTAAGATTAGCTGTAGTTCAGGTTCTCAGCATATATCACTTACCCATATTGGATAGTGCACATGTAATGATTATGATCTTGATTCAGCTAGCTTAATTATTTGGAACAATTTTTTATTTATTTTGTAGCAAAAGGTTTTAAATCAGAAGTGATAATTCTTACCATTAGTGAAGTGGACTGAGGAAATTCTCATAAAGCCTGAAAATAGTGCCTAATGCATAGTGAACACTCGGGGAGCTTTCCTTGTTATTTTTATACCTTTACACCTTGCTCATAATCCCCATTCAGTCTTAGTACAGCAACCAAAATCCAGACTAGATCTTGGATTTCTTTATTTCTCTTTTGTTTCTTCTACTTTTGCCTTCAGTTCCTTGTTGTTCTACAAACATGATTAAGATGAACATATTTTCCATGGGGAGAAAAAGTTCTTTGTGGTTAGAAGATACAAAGGATGATGTTTTTAAGGTCAGTTCAGTCTTTGGAAGAATTAGCTGTGCAGAGGGAGTAAGCTGTGGAGCTGAAACTGCTAAAGTGTTTTGTAGTAAAATGGTAGAGAAAACTTGTCACTTTTTAAATATCTGTGTAAAATTGGTAATATAAATATATTAAGTTGTACTCTGAATATTAATTCACTTTAACATTCCTTTTTTTTTTTTAATTAAAAGCTGAGAACTTTAGACTGAGCTATACGGCAACACAGAATACAAAAGGATAAGGTGAATGTCACATTGGGAAGTGATTTGGGATGTACTTGGTGGTAGGAGATAACACTGAGGTGTAAGGAAATAGGAAGTCACTTGAGTGTAGAGTCTTAGTTTGTAATGAGATTATTTTCTTATAGTGAAGAAAATTACACAGACTGCTTTCATCTGTAGGTTTATAAAGAGGCTTGCTCTGAATTTCTGCTATTGAATTTTGTACTTCTTCCTGAAAAAGAGCAGGAGTTTTATTTCTGCTGTTATTAAAATACCATATGTTGATATCTTACTCTAGGTACTATAAAATCTACAGCTAGTATGAAGCATACAGTTAGATTTGTTGGTATTGTGGGGATGTTGCTTATAACTGAAAGTAGTTCTCTGTGAATTCTTTACTAGGATGGGATTCTGTCAAAAGGTGTGAAGTAGTCTATCAAAAAGTGAGGAAGAATCTATCAAGAAGTGAGAACTATTCTATTAAGAAGTGAGAAATTTGTAGAGACTTGGAAATGAAGGAGATACCAGACAGGATCCATTAAGATTATTTCAACGTATTTTGTCCAGTGACTCTGGCCTTAGTAAGCTTATAGTATACAGACTAAAGTAGATGTCGTATGAGGACTGGTAAGATGTCCAGGCCAGCTTTTGTGCAGTCAGCTGAGCTCTCTTTAGTGCCAAAAGGAAAACTGTTAAATGATAGAGTCTTTAAAAAGTATTTCTCTGCTCTCTGCAAATGATTGTTGAACAGTAGATGATTTTTTTAATTGTGAAGCTGTTTTATATGTATGTAGATTTTTATACCTTTATCTTTTTATCTTTTTCCTTCACAGTAACAGGAGTAAAACTGATGCACACTTTCCTACCTTTCTCATGAGTTTATGTATTTATATAACTCATGAAGCTATAATTTACATTCATTGGCATTACTCATTTTCTACAGAACTCTAGGCCAATTAAACATGTTGCTCAGCTTTTACTGGATATACTGAGGCAGGTGGGACTGTTGAACTCTAGGAGTGGATCAAGACCATCCTGCCATGCATTGTGATGGTTTTATTGGGATACAGTCTCACCCATTTTCTCCTGAGTAGTTCGAACTTTTCAATTTTTTCTTGTATACAAAATCATCTTTCTCTATGGCTTTCCTACTTTGTTTCTGGGCTTTGCAAAAGTGTAATTAATGTGTTTTTTAAATTCAAGAAAGTAAAGTTTATCTTTTTTTTTGTTTCTATGAGGTTTCATTTTTTTTTTTTATTTAAAAGGCTGTCTACACTCCAAGGCTATACTTGTTTTTTTCCTAAAATTTCTTCTATGATTTTTATTACATACTTTTTATATGTCTGGAATGAATTTTTATAGATGTGTACAGTGATATGTTGTAGTATTTGAGATCTTAGACTAAAGTTCTGTTCTTACCTGTGTGACATTTGACAAGTTACTTAACATTTCTGTGCTGCTTTCTTCAATGAAATGGAGATGAAACTAGAACCACTTCTCATCAATGAGTGATGCAGATGTGGGAAATGTTTAGAACAGTGTTTAGTACACAGAAACATAAATGCTTGCTATTATTACACATTATAGGTAGGTATCTCATTTCCCCATATAATCAATTGTCTTAGTGACATTTATTGAATAGTTCATCGTAATCTTAACAAAGATTTATTTATTTATATTTTATGTATTTTTGCTTACATATATATAAGTGGACCACAGTGTACCTGGTACTTAAGGAGGCCAGAAGTGGAGCACTGGATTCCCTATAACTGAACCTGTGTCCTCTGCAAGAGCACTTAGGGGTCATCTCTCCAATCTAAATTTCATTTTTTCCCCAAAGTCTCTATATATAGGCTTTAAAGTCTGTTTTGTGCCTTTTTAATTCTCTGCTTCTGAACTGTGGGTGCTTAATAGTTCTAAGAACTGACATGAAGGCCTTTCCTTTCTTTTATAAAATTATTTTGGCTTTTCTTGGCCCTCTTTTTTCTTCTATACAATATTTTAGAAACTCATCAGAATTTACAAAATATCTGTCACAAAGTCTTAGCATGGAAGAGAGACATGCTGCTAACTAGATTGATAGACTGAAGACTTTGATCTTATTCATACTATTCATCTTGGCTTTAGAAATTATCTGTTACATAACATAGAGGTGAAACCTATCTACTGCATGAGGAGCATATTAGGAATACAATTAAATAAAAAATACTGGAAAAATACAAATTCTTAGCCAGCAGATAACAAATCGCCATGAGGTATATAGCCCAAAGCACTTCAGAGAACTCTCAGGAGTATTTCAGGCTTTTTTTGGAAGACATGGACATTTCTGGTTTCTTTGAGGACTCAAGTTATAATGTTGTTTTACTGGGACAGACAGGTAAAAGAATGTCTTGCTGAAGCCAACACAGGTGAAAGGATGTTTTGCTATAGCAAACACATGAAAGGACACATGTTTAGAAAGAATGTAAATATGACTCCACAGACAGTGGAAGCCTTGGTTCACCTTACTCCACCTTGGCAGTCTTCACTGAGAATAATAGGCATGTATCGGTTCACCTTATATTGTGAAGCTTTGCTGGTGGTGACTTCATAGAGAGAAACTCACCCAAGAACTTCCTGTGAGGTTTCCTGTGGCTTCTTGCCACGTCTGCAAACCCAGGCTGATTGGTGAGCCTCATGGTTTCTCTTGGATTGAATTGCCATTGTTGATTCATGTGTGTGGTGTCTGACAAGTGCACTGGACTTTCATGTTTGATGTTTGCTAGTGGACTGGACTGGGAGCAATGAAGATTGAAATTGCCCCAAAGAACTATTTCTAAACAGGTCCACTTCCCCCATATCCTAATAACCTTTCTTTTCCACTACCTCTGGTGGGTGGCGGACTAGAGGGGTTGTGAAACATATATCCTGCAATGCAGTATTTGCCAAAAACGGTGAACCTGGTTCAGAGTAGCTTTTGACACTTAACTGTGCTACCTTCATGTGATTACTATGGTATCTTTAGGACTAGCACTTGAGAAGCTGATGCAGGAGCATTAAAAGTTCAGGGCCACCCTCCCCTACTTAGCAAGCTTAGGATTTTGGTTACTTTTCAAAAATTGCTAAGTTCCTTTCCTGAGGTTTTAAGACTTGCTACATACATTTCGTAGGCCTCATCATGTGAAATTGAGACCAGAACCTTTTTTCTAATATCAAATATTGGCTTGGATTTGTCTAGATATCTAAGTGTTGGGGAACTTTTTAAACAATTGAAAGGTTTCTATTTATTGTTTTTCCTTCTGCCATTCTGTTTCACATTTATTTAGAACCAATCATTCATTTTATAATACAGGATTAGTGTATATTGAAGTCACAATTTAAATTATTTATGAATAACAGTGTTAATGTCTTTGTTTGAGTTAGACTTTGTTGAAGATGAAGTCTGATTACAGCTTGAGTTCTTTACATACCAGTTGGACAGTAGGCTAGCTGACTTCCTCCCTCCCTCTTCCTGTCTTTCTGTCTCTCTGTCTTTCTGTCTGTCTGTCTGTCTGTCTGTCTGTCTTCCTGTCTTCCTATCTTTCTATCTTTCTTTCTTCCTTAAAGAGTAAAGCTTTATCTAAGATGCAAAGTTTATAGCAAATGTTTTCTTTGTAATTTTTTCTTCATATGTTCACAATGCCAGCCAAAGACTTAGAAAGATTGAACTGAATTCTTCTGTGCCCTTTACATTACAAAGAGTTCTTGGTGAAAAATGTAAAAAAAAAATGAAATAAAAATGTAACAAAAGAGAATAAAGTTAACAAAAAATTTGATAGGAGCTGGAAAGATGGCTTAGTGGTTAAGGACCCAGGATTGGTTCCCAGCACCAATGTGGTTGTTCCCGGTGATCTATATAACTCCTTCCAGAGTATCTATTCCCTCTTTGATCCCTGTGGGCAGAACATGTGCATGGTGTACACACATTCAGCAAAACATTCATACACATAAAATAAACCTAAAAAGGATTTTTAAAATTTAGTAGTCTTAAGAAATCTTACCCAAGAATATCATTTATTTCATGTAGTTTAAAATATTGCTTACTTTAAAAAATTGTGTGTTCACATGCACTCATGCACAAGATGATGTGCATATTTCTGCATGGACTTGTAGAGAACAGACATCAACATTGGATGTCTCCTGTATCACACTGTCTGTCTTAGTTTTAAAGACAGTTGTTTTCACAGAGCCTAGAGCTTCCTGTTTTGGATAGACTGGTTGGCCTGCAAGTTTCTGGGAGTCACCAGGCATGTTTTGTATTGGCAGCTTTTACGTAGATGGTAAGGAGCTAAACTTAGATCCTAACACTTGGGCAGCAAGTAAGCACTTTTCTCACTGAGATGTCTTCTCAGGCCAGAAAGTATTTCTTTAATTATAAAGCCAGAGAGAAGGCAACATTTGGAAATATGATTGTTATCACCAGTGGTTGCTTGTAAGTCAAGAAGATGAATACATTACTAGGAAAATGTGCAAATTATATATTGAGTTTATTAAAACTGCAAATAACTAATGTAAAGAATATTTTATTTACAGTGAATCATTTCAGTTTTCTACCTCCTTTATGTTCTTTGGAAAAGTTTGACTTTGAATAAAAAACTTTAACTCCATTGTGTAGTTTCCAATTAGACTTTTATTAGCTATTCATATTATCTAATGGAGCTTATCACAATTTTTTAAATAAGCTATTCTAAATGAGTCATTTGGTTTTTTTAGTAGTAAACTTTATTTAGACATCAATGGCGTATCATATTCAGGGATAATCTAAAATTAATCTTTCAACATGTTGTATATTCTTACAGAAATAACAGAAGAAATTTTTATTTAGCTTGTCCTTTTTTGTTTTTGTAGGAGCCAGTGTTCGAACATTCACTCCGTTTTATTTTCTGGTGGAGCCAGTAGACACACTCTCAGTTAGAGGCTCTTCTGTTATATTAAATTGCTCCGCATATTCTGAGCCTTCTCCAAATATTGAATGGAAGAAAGATGGAACTTTTTTAAACTTAGTATCAGATGATCGCCGCCAGCTTCTCCCAGACGGATCTTTATTCATCAGCAGCGTGGTGCATTCCAAACACAATAAGCCCGATGAAGGTTTCTATCAGTGTGTAGCCACTGTTGATAACCTTGGAACCATTGTCAGCAGAACAGCCAAGCTCACAGTAGCAGGTGAGTCCTGTTAAGTGGTTTACTTGGATTTCCTATTTTTATAAGATCTAAATCTAAATAAAACCAGTGTGCTGTACTTTCCACTTAATTGGTAATAAGTCATTTAGGATGCCAATTGTATATATTCTCATGAGACTACTCATTTGCTTTGGCTTATGCAAAATAAACTGGTGCCTGTGTGTGTGTGTGTGTGTGTGTGTGTGTGTTTTGCCTGTCTGAAGGTTCAAAGTTGCTATCAGTTTTTTCTTTTTAACTTGGAAATAGAGGTAGTTCTGTTGGAAAATTAATGTCTTTAAAACCTACTCATAATAACCAGTGTGCCTTAGTAAAACTTTAGTAAAGCCAGAACCATGGTTCCTGGTGATAGGGTTTAGTGGACAGCAAAGAGAAAAGAGATATGATAAGAGGCTGTAAAAGAGATTGTTAGAGGGTAAGTGATAAGCAGAAGCCTGGTGTGAATGGTACTATAGAGGAAGTCAGTACATTAAACTTTAACTAAGAAATAGACAGTATTTATTTAGAAAAATATAGTGCTCTTAACATATCATTATACAAGGCAGACTAAAAGCAGGAAGTTGTATAAAGAGGAATATTAACTCCTTTTCAAAAGATCTCTGTTAAATGATGGCAAATGAAAGAGAAATTAAGGATCTAGAGAGATGAGATGTGTTTGCTAAAGATGCATTCTCTCGTAGGGTTTCTTGAGTGTCAGATGAAGTCACCTGTGAAGGGCCATGTTGTCTTGCTCACCTTGGTTTCTGCGAGTATGTGTGGATGGGCCTGACAGTGATACTCACCCCTACTTCTTCTCATGCCCATGCTCATTCACTAGAGCTGCAATTTTCAACCCTTTCCCAGGGTGTGCCTAAGACCATCAGAAAACACAGATATTTACATTACAGCTCATAACAGGAACAAAATTGTAGTTATAAAGTGACAAAAATAACTTTATGGTTGAATGTCACCATAATATGAGGAACTGTATTAATGGTTCTTCGCATTAGGAAGGTTGAGAACCACTGACTTAGAATCAAATACTCAACATTTAGTTTGGATATGACTTAATACTACAGTAATCACAGTTGAAGGTGGAAAAATAAAATGGGGGTTACAGTCTAATGCCATGGAATTTTCTCTTCTCCCCTCCCCCATATTCTCTACAGTACGTATGAGTAAATTGGTGTACTAACCTCCTCTGTAATGTCATTTAAGCCAGGCTTGTGCTTTTCATTTATGCTCTAACGTTTCTTTCCTGGTCTCCTACTCATATCCCTTTTCTCTCTGCCATGCCCTAAACCCCACCACCAAAACCATTGTATCCTGCCTCCTGATTTCTCTGTATTAGTCCAGTTTCTCTTTCCTGAGATTGCCCTTGACTTTCCTTACAAAGTCTGCGCCTGCATGCTGGCCTGCCACCTCCCTGTGCTCTCCTTACTCTGTCTCACACTGGGATCAGTGTACTTTCACCACTCTGTAACATTGTTAATACCTAAGTTTCTTAATCATGGAACTCTTGATTTCTCTTGTGAGCTTGCATCCAGCTCTCTAGCCTCATTACTTATCGTTCTACTAGCTACTTCCTCCCCACCCCCACACCCCACCTTTTAGCCATTTTTAGCACTGGTTGTACCAAATGTTCCTGTTCAAATATTCTCTATTTTCTGGCCTTTCCTCCTGTTTTCTCCACTGACAGTTAAAGGCTACCTGTTTGCTTATCCATGTGTAATTAAAAAAGATACCAGTTTTACATTTCCTTAAAATGTTAGCCAGAATTACCCTGTGACCAGTTTTCAAGACAGTTGAGAATATTCATCCACACAACAATGTACATGACTACTGTTCATAGCAGTGCTATTCATAATAAATAAAAGGTGGAAATAATGTAAATGTCTACCAGATGAGGACTAGATAATCAAAATATGAAATATCCCCATAGTGGAATATTCATCAATAAGAAAGAATAAAATCATAATGCAGTATATCTACATAGGTAAACTGTAAAAATATTGTGGTAAGTTAAAGGCCATGGTCATAAATGACTATACACTGTTTAAATTCATATATACAAAGTACCCAGAATAGGGAAATGTGTAGAGAGAAAATAGATTGGTGGGTTTCCTAGGGCTAAGTACCTGATAGCAAATGAGAAATGAATGCAGTAGAGTGGTACAAATGAGTAGTTTCTTTAAGGAATGCTAAAAGGGTTAGCTTATAGAGGTGATGCACAGCTCTGTTCATAACTGAGTTGTGTACTTCAATGGGAAACTTCATGGTTTATAGGTTATTTATTAAAAAGCATTTTCAAAACTCATTTTAAAAAGATACTGCCAAATTAGCCATTTTAAAAGACTACAGATATATTTGGCTACAAGCAGAACTAGTTTTAGTCATGGCCAAAAAACAGGGATGTTTTCAAAGAATATTAAAGAAGTAGTTCATAGATTTTAAATATGAAGATGCTCTTCTCTGGGCTGTCTTATTTCTACACCAATGACACTTGTTGTTTTGTCTGGAGAGTAATGTGACTATATGTGTTTCGTGCTCAAAGGTTAGGGAATGGCATGGTCTAAACACAGACATCATTGATCTGTTCATGCCAATTCCATGTCTTACTCCCACTCTTTCTCTCTCACTTCTGCAGAGGCAGCAGGAGCACAGGAAGCTGAGGCAGGCTTTGCCTTGATACGACACTTGCTAGTTCTTATATCTGCTTTCCCTGTTCAGAACTCTTTGAACTTTTTTGTCTTACAAGTTCCCATTGTTATTACAGGCTTACGTTTTTGAAGATTAGTTATTTTCACAAGACCTCTAAAGGGAGTATTTTTTGGTTAAAAACCTAGAAGACAATTCTTCCTTTGATTTGTTAAGTTCCCTCCACCTAGCTTTATTAGATTCTATGTTTATCTTTGTTAGTTACCTTTTCCCTGATTTTTGTTTCTTTACTGAATAAATATTTGAACTATTTTATACTTAATGCTTTTCCTTAAAAATCTCCTTGATATAAAATCAAGGAAAATACATAGCAGGACTAGAAAGCTTAGGTGTTATTATTATTTGGACTAATTCACTATCATAAAATCAACCTAGAATAATTGTTCATGATTTATTTCCTAGTCTGAGCACATTAGAATTCTTGTTGTTAATAGATGGTTCTTCAGTGTTTATATGCCAGGCAATGCACCATATGAATTACTTAGGTTAACTTCTTTAATCCCACTTTGGTCTGTTAGTTTTCATTTAACTGATGAAGAACCTGAAGCTTAGAATCAATAACTTACCACCTTTATATAACCATAATAGGTGGAGTTTGTTTAAGTTTAAGATTGGACTCCAGTGGCTAACTAATGCTCTTAACCACTATGTTCTGTAGCATCGGTAGAGTATTTCAGACTTCAGCACTTTCAAATTTAGAAGAGTAGATACAAAGATAGAACCAAGAAATCTCACGTGCTTTTACAAGTCTTCACATGTCTTCCTGATCTCCTGGTTAACATTTTCAACATCTATTTTATCATTCCCTATCTTAGTTTGATTTCTATTGCTGTGGCAAAACACAGACCAAAAGCAATTTGGGGAGGAAAGTGTTATTTCAGTTTAAACCTCTCAGGTCACATTCCATCAGGTAGGGAATCAGGGTAGGGAACTCAAGCAAGGTAGGAATTTGGAGGCAGGAACTGAAGCACAGATTATGAAGAGTGCTGCTTCCTGCCTTGCTGCCCATAGCTTGTTTGTCCTGCTTTCTTAGAGCATCCAGGATCATCTGTCCAGGGTAGCACCACCCACTGTGAGATGGGCCCTGCCACATTAGTCATTAACCAAGACAGCACTTCACAGATCTGCCAAGGGGGCAGTTGAGGGATTTTCTCAACTGTGGTTCCCTCTTCTTTGATAACTGTATCTTGTGTTGGATTGACATAAAACTATCCAGCATATTACCCAAATATACATTTCCCCTGAACTGTTAACAGTAGAAGGTGGCAGACGTGCTACTGTTACATTTGTCTGAATGTGTAAGTGTGAATTTCCTCAAAACAAGGCCATTCTCCTAAATGACCATAGACTTTAGTCAAAATTTAAAAAGTGATGTAATAAGTAGAAGCCAACCTTTCTGCTCTAAGATCATATGTGTCATTTTATAATTATATTGTTATTCTCCTTTGATACATAGTAGGGTCTCAGGTTTTCCTTGTCTAATTTTGAGTTTGATTTCCTCCTGTGAAGAGATTGAGATTTTTCATTTTGGGGAGGAATACAATGGAAGTAGTATAGTTTCCTTAGTGTGGCACACCAAAGTATATAAAATTTTATTGCTAATGATGTTTGCTTTATAACTTAAGATGATCTGTGTAGTATTTCTCCACTTCAAAATAAGGTGTGTTTTTGTAATGATTACTATTTGGGGGAGAAATGTTTTGGTATTTTATAAATACACTATTTCTCATCGATTTTCACTAATAGTTATAACATCCATTGTAAGATTGTTGCCCTGGATCAGTTGTTAAGATAGTAGTTGCTGAATGCCTATTGTTGTTCCCAGTTCTGTCATCTCTATTGAGTAGATCTTTTCCTTCTACTCCATGTGTTTGTTACTATTAACATGAGTCAACAGATTCTTGTTTATGCTTTAATAATATGTTAGTGTTATTATTCTACAAACTTTTCGGTCATGATTTCTGGGTTAAGTGGTTCTTCTCCTATAGTTTGCGGGTAAAACTTGGCCTAATGACATCAAGTGAGGAACTGTCTTTATCTTGTCCTTTCCTAGTTTCACTCGTAGAATCAGCCTCTAATCCAGGAACACTGGTTCCTTGCAATGAGAATGATGCTTAGAAATCAAAAAGTCACCATTTGGCCTCACTATTGAAGAAGTGACATTGATTCAAGGCTAGGGAGTATGTGTGTGTATACTTGAATATTAATGCATGTCCACTAGTTATATGCAGAATGCATATTTACCCACACCTTTATAGTTATATAGTTCTATATCTATAGTTAGATAATCCCTAAGTCTACACTGAGTACTTTCTTCTTGGACTATACTATAGCATTTACCCTTTTCCACATTGCACCTTGCTTTTCCAGCTATGAGGAATCTGATGTAGGTTGTCCTTAATGTAGCTATTTATTAGTTATTTGCTTTGTATCTATGTATCTAGTCAGATTACAACATATGTTGTGGCCACATGAGCTGTCTTGGTGCTAGCCTATATGACTGTATTTTAGAGTAATATTTAATGACTTTTTATTTTTCTTCAATTATCCAGGTCTTCCAAGATTTACCAGCCAACCAGAACCTTCTTCAGTCTATGTTGGAAACAATGCAATTCTGAATTGTGAAGTTAATGCAGATTTGGTCCCATTTGTTAGGTGGGAACAGAATAGACAGCCCCTTCTTCTGGATGACAGAATTGTCAAGCTTCCAAGTGGGACACTGGTTGTCAGCAATGCGACTGAAGGAGATGGGGGACTCTACCGCTGCACTGTTGAAAGTGGTGGGCCACCAAAGTTTAGTGATGAAGCTGAATTGAAAGTCCTTCAAGGTATTAATCCATTATCAGGGCTGATGGTTTTGTGTTTAGTAGGTAAAACTGTTCTGCTATAATTTTTTTAATAAACACCATTAAAATGTGAGAAATATTACTATTAATATAGTATGTTCAGTTTTTTAAAGAGATGGGGGGGGGGGGAGCCATAAAAATCCACTGTTTAAAGCCAGGTATAGTGGTGCACATCTTTAATTTCAGTACTTGGGCGGCAGAGGCAGGCAGGTCTTTGTGAGTTCAAGGCCAGCCTGGTCTACATAGTGAGTTTCAGGACAGCCAGGACTTCATAGTGAGACCCTGCCTTTAAAAAAAAAAAAAAAAATGAAGAAAAAAAGAAGCCCATTGTTAAGTTAATGTATTATTAAAAATTTGTCCGAGGCTAGGTATGGTGGCACACACCTTTAATCCCAGAACTCAGGAGGCAGAGGCAGGCCAGCCAAGATTATGCAACAGGGGCCACAGAGGAACACTGCTTACTAGCAGGCTCACACATGGCTTACTCAACCTGCTTTCTTTTACAGCTCACTTGCTCAGGGGCAGCATTGCCCACAGTGAGTTGGGCCCTGCACCAGTCACTAATCAGGAAAATGCCCCACAGGCTTGTCTACAGTCCAACATAATGGAGGCACTTTCTCAGTTGAGTTTTTCTCTTTCCAGATGACCATAGCTTGTGTCAGATTGACATAAAATCTAGCCAGCACACTTCCTGATGGTTTCTTTATGACATTCACAATTAAGAGTTTTGGCCTTTAATCTTAATACCTTTTCCCCCTTTACCTTTCTTTTCCCTTCTCCTCTTCACCCCTCTCTCAGTTGTAACCAGCACATGCTTTTATAACAGTTCCAAATACTTTACTTTAGAGCGTTTCTATTTGATATTTTCTTTGTGTAGAATCTTGTGGGTATGGGTCACTCTCTTCCTTCAGTGATGTTTGAATCCCTTAAACATTCTGTTTCAGACAACACCTATTTTTTTCACCTCCAATGCTTTTTCCTTTCTCCTTCATAAAATATATCAGCACAATTGTCATACACAGTATCCAATTTGTCTTTCTTCCATTATTAGCATGTAAGCTCAATAAGAGCAATGAAAATTTTTTTGGCACATAGAAACCAATAAACATTTGTAATAAATTAGCTGAATTAATTCTGTTAAATTTGATTAAATATATCTACATTTGTAGATATAAATTTGTAAGTATTCCTAAGTAATTTCAAGTGTAATTAAAGAAGCTGTTGCTGCATAATAATGTCCTCTAGCTGACTTGCTTGGTCATATTTCTTTTCCACACCTGGGATAGTATTCAAGCAGCTCCCTAGAATCTAATCCAGGAAAACAAGATTAATGATAGAACCACAACTTAGTACTTGAAATAAGAACAGAATTCTGGATATTTGCTTATTTAAGTATGAAGAGACCTTCTCTTGACAGTCATTTGGTGCCCAGCCACCTTCTGTACTCCTACAGAGTTTTTGAGGTCATGTTGGTTAAAAGAGTGTGGTCTTATTTCAATCACAAGCCTGTTTCAGCGTTGGCTGCTCAGGTGGGTACAGGTGAGCATCAGCCTTAGAACTGTCGGTTGGCTGACTTTTAAAGGCAGGGCTTGTCACTTGGCTTCTAGAAGTATATTCACTGAAATGAATTGTTACTCATCAATTAGGCAATATTTACTTGTCACAATGGCTACAAAACTATCATTAATTGGCTAGATAGGTTTAAAGGCCATTTTGGTGGTTGTAACCATGACTAGAAAGAACACCTTACCTGACATTGAGGACAGGAATTAAATCTCTACCTGAGAGTGATCTCCTCAGATTTCAATATTAATAAAATGCCATTAAGTAAAACACTTACCTTTTATCAACAGGAGCACGGCCATGTCATATGTCTGCAAGAGGACAACTATAAAAAGTGGACATACATGCTATATGAATATAGTGGTATCTAGATAGTTGCTACATTACAAAATCAATGAATTGATAGAATAATTTTTTGTTTTTTATTTTATTTTATTTTTTCTAAGATAAGTCTCCTACCTCTGCTTCCCTGATGTTAATGGGATGCACTACTGTGCCAGGTTTGATAGACTAATTTAAAGAGATGAAAACTCAGAAAGACTTTCAGACATAATAGGCACAAGGAAAGAAAGGAGAGGGAGTCAGTAGGGAACGACACACAACTATTGAGTTTGTTTAGTCTCTGCTGTTTGTACCCTCATGTGGTGCTGTATAGATTCATGCTCCGTGTTCCTCATTTGACCAGAAAGCACCATGTAAGCAGGAACTGTCACCTGAATAACTCTAAGGCTCCTAGATAACCTACACAACACTTCACGTGTAGAAAGTACGTGGGAAATGTTTCCTGTTCACAAGGCCACACAGCCTGAGTAGGAAATAGCTGTTCTTCCTGGCTAAAGTTGTGAGGTGCTTTGCCTTTTACTTAACTATTCTTTCATTTTAAATTCTCAGATCCTGGGGAAATTGTAGACTTGGTATTTTTGATGCGACCGTCTTCTGTGATCAAAGTCACTGGTCAGAGTGTAGTGTTGCCATGTGTTGCCTCAGGACTTCCTGCTCCAGTCATTAGATGGATGAAAAACGAAGAAGTGCTTGACACAGAAAGGTAAATACTGCCTGCTTAAGAGCTCTTCGTAGCCTTAGCTGACCTAAGTCTAATGCTATTTGGAGAATCAATACATAAAAAAAATGACTGCTTTGTTTAAGCACATGGGGTTTTCATATGTCATCCTTGAAATGTGTTTTTATGCTGTATCTATGATGTTTAAAGAAAAAGCATGCTTTTCAGACAGTAGGGGGGTTGATGTTGCTGCTGCTGGTGCTGCTAAGCTTCATTATATAAGCTTATGGGGTCTTATTTCCCTAGAGTGTTGCATGAGCTGCCAGATCTGGCCAGGTTGAGTCATTTTCAGTCTTACATGCACTGTGGTAGTATCTTCCTTTGCTTAGTGTAAATAAATGCCTTCCTTCTTTCCAAGTGGGGCATTACAGGCAGTTATCATACCTGACTTTGTTTTGCTTTCTAAAGTCCTAACAAGCCATAAGCTATGTTCACCAGAAGTATGTTGTATCTTCTATAAGCGCCTTCTCTGTTACTATTCATTTTCTGCATCCCTTGTCTCTTTCTTATGAAGTGGGTAATTTCCTCAGTTGTATTTTCTCAAAAAAAAAAAAAAAGAGAGAGAGAGAGAGAAACCTGGAGTGGTAGTAATGGTTCAATAGTTAGGTATGCCTTGTTTTCAAAACAGCTGTTGCAAGCATTGTAAATTTACAGGCATCCCTGGCTTCTACCCAAAGTCCCCTTTCAAGTTATGATGACCCTAAAACATGTCTTGATATTGTCAAATGTCCTTTAAGGAACAAAACCATCCCTAGTTGAGAATGACTCAGAGCGGTGTATAAATGCAATGTATGCTTCAGATATAAACTAGTTTTCTGATAGCCATGCTAAAGCAATATTTATGTATGTAGCACTATTACAGTAATACTTTATATGAGGTACCACTTAGAATGAAATGTAGTTCATCATACTACAGCATTATAAAGGTATAAGCAAGATACAGAATGATTTTTATTTAATGAATAGAAGTGAGGATTTTTGTGATCTCTGCAAGACTTGAACAAATAGCTATTGAATGATATTCGAGGTACATTCCTAGGTCTTCAGGACCAAGTAGCAAAGAGAGTTTTTGCTTTTAGAGTAGAAGAGTGAGAGAGTAATAGACATATAACGTGTCAGGTTATAGTAAGTACTCTGAAGAAACTCAAGATACAATATTCCAAGGATTAGAGAAAGGCAGAATTAGACAGTTGTTCTCATAGAAAGGTAATTTTCAGGGTGGAGTCTAAGTGACCAGTATAAACAAATCATGGTAGGAAAGTTACATGTTTCCCCAGTTTTATTTGAAGAATTTTTTTTTGACAGCAAGTGGTTTTTAATCCAACGTGAATATATTATGGTGAATAATATTTCTATGAACTCTGCAGCTAAACCAGGAGACTTTGAAAAACAAGTAGATGGGTTTTTGTTTTTTTGTTGGTGTTTTTTTTTTTTTCTCCTCTATTTCTTTAGGCACTTAAATACTTAAGATTATGTTGAGGAAAGTCTGAGAAATGGTGCTTTGTTGTGTCACTGTCTGAAGAACTTCAGGACTTGAAGAGATTGCAGTGTCAGCGCTCTTCATCCTGGCCTCTCTATCTGGGGAGGCCAAGTGTTCAGCAGTGTGCTTTTGGCTGAATTACTAAATGCAGTATGAGAAAACAGAGATAGGTAATAGAACACAGAAGTCCTTCAGGTTGATGTAGGTAATTATTCATAGTGTCTTTGTTTTTGCCAGCACTGGAAAAGTGTGGGTGGACTATGCCTAATATATTATTTAGATTTCAGATTTGAGATTTCAAGATTAAAGGGGGAAAATGTATAGAAATCTCAATAGTGCTGGGCTGTCTAGAAAAACAAAGTATCTTAAGCATTAGGCATCTTTATTACGTCTTTGAAAATAAACACAAAAACATTACAGGTTGTTTCTTAAAAAAAAACAAATGTCTAAGAATCAATAACATTTATTTAAATTTGTTTATTTATGTTCAGATAAAAAAGCAAATAGAATAAGGGATGTTGAAATGGTTTTGTAGAGGATCCTGAAAATGAGTGCTAATGCTTAAGGTGAGCAGCAACTGAGTATACTTTAGTGATCAAATAGTACCTTCTTTTAGAGGATTATAGCTCTGAGTCCAGGGAGAAAGGAGCAGGTTATAGTTTTAAAAGGTCTTGGTTACCCTACTGTGGCTGATGGTGGTGTAATACCTGGCTCATGCTTCCAGAGTCATCAAGTATAGGAGTGTATTCTTCAGAGTTTCGCTTTTCAAGACTTCGTTTCTAGTTGGCACCAACCTGAAAATAATAATGAAATAAAAAACTTAAAGTGTCTGCTTTAATTGCATACTTGTAGAATTATATTCCTTGCTTTGTGTCAGGTATATCTATTGATCTAGTTCATAAATCTCCAGATTAACTAAATTTTTTAACTTTAGAAAAATTTGAGAATATTGATTTACAGTTTTTTCTGTGTTATAGGATTATTTTGTTTTTATGTAAATAGGCTTATATCACTGTAGATTTATGGACATATTCCTCACCTTTATTGTAAATGGAGTGATGGATGTTGGCTGATTTGCGCCCAGTACACACCCAGGGAGCTGCTCAGTGGCATCTGTCCTTCCCTTTTCCTTCCTGTCTTTTTTTTTTTTTTAATACAAGCCCACCCTTATCCCCTATTTCCTAGCCAGGTCACTATAGGAAACTTTCAGTTGGTGGCACTACCTCATGACTTGTCACCTCGTGACTTGCTGTCTGAGTTGACATTTTGCCCTCTGTATTTTTCTTCCTGTTAGTAATCTCATCATGGCATAGCTATGGTGAAGTTGGTTTTAGATTGGTTGCAAACTTTAAAATATATAATTTCCATTAAGCTGACCAGAATAGGGAGACAGGAATACACTGGAGGAAGTTGAATTGGTCATAAAAGTAATAACTCTTTGGGAATAGCTAGAAGTGCCAGAGATAGTGAAAATTTATTTGTACACTGTGGCATTTATGCATATAAAATATGAGCAAAACAAACTGAAATTAAATTCTAATGATTTTTTGTTAGTCTTAGTCTGTTTGTAGCCATCACTTTAACGATGTTTGTCTGTTATTATGTGAAAAGCCTCATAGGAATTATTTTCCTCATGCTGAAATGTACCATTTTGTGCTTGTGTGTTTAATCCAGCTCTGAAAGGTTGGTCTTGATAGCAGGAGGTAGTTTGGAGATCAGTGACATCACTGAGGATGATGCTGGGACGTATTTCTGTATAGCTGATAATGGAAATAAGACAGTTGAAGCTCAGGCAGAGCTTACTGTGCAAGGTATGTACATATTTACTGTGTAATTAAAAATACTATATACTCTCCAGGTCTTCTGATTGTTTAACAGTAATAAGGGAAATGCAGTACATCATCATAATTAAAATGCAAATTCTAGACCATATCACTTGAATTCAAATTCTGAGCCTGTATTTCACAAATACAGCAATCGAAAATTTTCTTTTCATATGTGTGTATGTAGTATGTGTGTATGCATGTTCATGTGTGTTTGAGGTACACATGTTGTAGAGTGCATGCCTAGTCCTGAGACCGATAACAGGAATTTTCTTCATCTTATTTTTTGAGACAGAATCTCTTAGTCAAATCTGTAGCTTGCTGATGAGGTTATTCTTGCTAGCCAGCTTTCTGTGGGGATTCCCTGTCTCTGCCTTCCAGGGCTGCCGTGTGCACCTGACATTTGTTGTAGGTTTTGGGGATCTAAACTCATCCTCTTCACTTCCATAGAAAGTGCTTTAACTGCTGACCCATCTCCCCCACCCCAATCATAGCAAATTTATATAGCCTTTCTGAACTCCATCTTCATTATCTGTATAATGGAGATAATAAGAGTACTTACTTTGTTGAGATTATTTTGAAGATTAAGAGCTGATCCTTATAAAACTTTCATCTCAGCATTATTGTGTTTCTGTTGCAGTAGTAATGGTGTTGTTGGTGTTGGGAATGCTACTGTCAAGGAAGAGGGTTTTACCTGGGGCATCTGCAAAGTTCTGTACCCTTTTATTGTCTCAGGATGTTTTTCCCCAAAGATGTCTGTTCTCTGTTTCAGAACCATGTCTCTGAGTATTTGTGTTCCTTCTTTGGGGTGTGTAGATCATGCTACAAGGATTGCATGGTGCCTTTTCATGTCACTGGGCTTGATGATTTGATGCTTATTTTTCTCTTTTAAGCTGATGTTGAGCATCTCTGCAGGAATAGTTACTCTTCCCTTTTCTCTGCTTTCCCATTTCTCCTTTTTAGGTTCCCTGATTTAGAAGTCAAGGAAAATAAATGTGGCATGTACACACGCCTTTTCTTTATACCTACTTGCCCTGTCCTTTTCCATTTAAAAAAGTAATTTTGAGTGCTGATCCTCTATTCCGATTTGTTTATGTTGTTGCTAATTCTTGTTTCCAGTAAATCTCGTATGGATCTTCTCTGTTAATTTTAGAGAAGCCCAGCCCTGCTTGGGAGCTGCCTATGCCACTAACTTGTTTCATTTGATAATACCCATTCTGTAATCTGTGACTTGGGTATTAATTTGTGTGTTTTATCTTACATGAAAATTTATTTTTCTTTGTATATTTTGTTTATTTCAGAGTCAGACATAAGGTAGCTACATTTTTACCCCTACTAGTCACCTAGGAACCTAGATGTAGTTTTTGAGAGCAATTGGGGAACAGTGCTTGGGGTTTAGTGTTGATGAAAGGATAGAAAGCATATCTCTTCCACTGTTTTGGATACGTTTATATTCCCTGAAAAACAAAATTGGGTCATGGAATTGACATAGCTACTGTGTCAGATGAGCTTAGTCCATGTATTTGGTTAGGTAGAAGGAGAAGCATAGGGCATAGTTTTATAGGGTGATCAGTTTAGTGCTTCACTTCTGTATAGATAGGTTTGGAAAAATAAACACTCATGAACTCCATCTGTGGTCTCTGGTTCCTTGTTGGATCATTTTTCTTTGCTTTCCTCCATTAATTAGATATTTGTTTACCAGTCTCCTCCATTGTCCTCCATCAGTTCCTTTCAACTACCTCTGGGTGTTAGCAAGAGCATCAGATGAAATGTATGCGTTACACTTGTTAGCTGCTGATAATTGCCTCACTGTTTTTCTTCATAAAGACTTTTGTCCTTATGGTTGTTTTCTATTTTTATTTTTATTCATTATATGGGCTCTAACTGATAGTCTGCCTGTGAACTGAATCATCTGAGTTTTATTTTGTTTTGATTCCAGGATTTCAGGTAGTTTAGGCTGACATGGAACTTGCTTAAGTAGCCAAGGATGGCTTTTTCACTCCTGCATTTTCTCCTTCTATCTCCTGTGTCATTGCGTCTAGTTATTAACTGAAAAATATAGACAATGTATACATTTTAATTTATACCTAGTTTCATATTAAAAATTTATGCCTGGAAAAAGTGCTCTTGAAATGAGTTTCTTAGAGAAAACTGCAGAGAGGTTTTACATAATTAAAATTTACATCTCATAGACCAACATGTTATTGACACAAGAATAGGCAATAAAAAAGAATGAAGTCCAACTATTACTTGCAGTACTATGAGCACAGTTGTCAGGGTCAGAGCCTGAGCCTGGCAGCACCAACAAGCCAGGATTAGCCACCTGTCTTCAACAGGCCAATAAAAGAGAAAAATAACAGTGAAAAGCAGAGAAAGATTTACTCAATGTGACCATGTTGCAAAGAACAAATAAAGAAGACTAGTGACCTCCACCTCTCAAATCCTGAATTACGTATGCCCCAAAACCTGGAAGTTGTTGTTAAGAGCACTGAATGAAATACATCTCTCATACTTGTTAGCTTCTGGTTTTGCCTCACTATTTTTCTTCATGGGGACTTCTGTTCATATGGTTATGGACAAAACTTTAGGGTTTTGTGGTATGCATAACTCAGCAGTCCTGGTCAAGGTGCCTGCCCTTCACTGCTGACCTTCATTATCTGGGCTCGTTTTTTTACTAGTCTGATAGTCAAAGAGAATACCTTTTTGACAGAATACAAATATATGTCTTTAGAATATTTTTGTCCTGCTGGGATGATTGCAATTATACATTTTAAAATATAAATATGGGAATTCACTTTCAAGGAGGGATGGATATGTATAACATTTATAACAATATTATAATATATAGTATGTAAATATATATTTATTATTATGTGTAAGAATAGTAGACTTTCGACTGGAAGAAAATAAAGTTGGGTGTAAATGTGAAAACTCAAAGAGTAAATGGAGTTATGTTTAATATTATCTTGGATGGAAGAAGGTATCTTAAGAAAAGCAGAGGCTGGAAACCTGGCTCAGGCAGTAAAGGTGTATGCTTGTCTTCCAGAAAATGCCAGACGACCTGAGTTCATTTCCTAGTACTCACATTGAGCATCACACAACCCTCTTATTTGGGGGCTAGAGTTTATGTCTCTTGTTCTTTAATTCAGGTAGGTTTTGGAGTTACTTGGATTAATGAGAGTATGATGTGTGACTTCTGAGGTTTATATTTTAAAGCCATGTATATTGCTTTTTCTTATTTCCAAGAATAATGAAGAGGGTAGTCTTTAATAAATTGTGCTGAAGAACATATAGCCTCATTAACAAGACCAAAATTGGAGCCTTTTCTTATATCATATATGAAAGTCATCCCAAAGTAAATTAAAGACTAAGGTTGAATCTGTAAAGCTGCTGAGAGAAAGCGTGAGGGGAAAGTTTAAAAGGTGGGTTTTTGGGGCTGGAGAGATGGCTCAGTGGTTAAGAGCACCAACTGTTCTTCTGAAGGTCCTGAGTTCAAATCCCAGCAACCACATGGTGGTTCACAACC
Source organism: Mastomys coucha (assembly GCF_008632895.1). Taxonomy (NCBI): domain Eukaryota; kingdom Metazoa; phylum Chordata; class Mammalia; order Rodentia; family Muridae; genus Mastomys; species Mastomys coucha. The sequence goes on along the minus strand of NW_022196906.1, from coordinate 53,330,961 downwards.
ATCTGTAATAAGATCTGACACGCTCTTCTGGAGTGTCTGGAGACAGCTAAAAATATACTTACATATAATAAATAAATAAATAAATCTTTAAAAAAAAGGTGGGTTTTTTTTGTTTTTTGTTTTGTTTCTTTTATGTGACTTATAAAGCACAGGTGAAAAAGCAACAACAGACAAATAGGATTTCATGGAATTGAAAAGTTGCATAGCAAAAGATGAAGGAATCTTGGAGCGACAACTACGAAATAAGAGAAAATATTTTCAAACTATACATCTGATGAGAGGTTAATATCTAGAGTAGATAAGGAAATCAATTCAGTAGTAAGAAAACAACTCAGTTTTTACGTATGTTCAAAGGACCTGAAAAGACATTACCTGAAGACAAAGAAGTGGCCTATGGGTATATGAAACCAAAACTATGAATAATCAACTAGATAGTGTGAGTAATCATTAGAGAAACTAAAATTAAATCCTCAATAGGATACTACCTTGCCATGGACTGGGGTTTCTTACTGGGTCCCTTGTCCTGCGGGATGATGGGTTCTGGCCAGGTGTGCACCGGATTCGGCTTTGACAAACAGACTCAACACAAGTGTGGGATCTGAATGTATTTCTCAAAAATGACATGAGGCTTTTACAATCATTGCAAAAGAGAAATGAAAAGTCTGGCAGCTCAGTGGTCAGGGTACCTCTGAGGCCATCTAAAACACACTAGGTCTAAAACATTGGCCATCTCCTCTGGACTGGCGCAGCACCCTCTGGGCCTAAGCGCTCTGGGCCCAGGGGGCTACAGACTGCATGGATCTAAGTCCTAGTCCACCTAAGTTCTGGTTCTAGTCCAAGTGCGAGCGAGTCGGCTGAATGCGACTGTTGAATCTAGAATGCTGAATGCTGCAGACTCTCACACACACATACACTCTCTGCTCAAGGTCCCGCCCATCATAGGTAAAACGCCCACTATGCTAATCTTTTGGGGAAGTAGAGACCAGTCTCTTGCTAATTCCTAGGAGTGGTTCAGCTGCAGTGACTGAGAATGAGGATTTTACTTGACCTTGCTCTGGGATAAACCTTTCATTCTGTAAGCTTCAATGCCTACCTGGAGGCAATTAGTCTGGGTGAGTTAATTCCAAGGCAAGGTTTGGAATTTTGGATCTAAGATGTTGGAACATTGGTGAAGGTCAGAGAGCAATGTCCGATTTTGTCCAGCTGTAAATAAATCATATTTTGGTGGGCACCTAGCACACGAGTACAAGAACATATCTGGGCTACCTCTGAGTTAGGGGTGCCAGGTGACAATGTGGAGGCAGGAGACTGACTTTCCTTGAAGTTTTTGCCTCAAACTGCTATCACGCAAAGTGTGCGTGGTACTACCTCACATAAAGTAGAACTACTGTATGATCCAATAATTCTTTTATGGCTGTCTATCCAGATGAAATTAGATCATTGTGTCAAAAAACTAAGATTACTCAACAATGCTGGTTATAGCACATAAGTAGCCAGACTTAGAATCAATTTAATATTCATCATGGATGAATGAATAACAAAATTGTTACAATGGAAACACAGCTTTATAGAAAGAAGGAAATCCTGCCATTTACAATAACATGAATGAACCTGAAGGTTATTATACTAAGAGAAATAAGCATAGAAAGACAAATTCTGCATGATCTGATTATAAATGGAATCAAACATAGTCAAACTCATAGAATCAAAGAGAATGGTTATAATGTATTCTCTACTTGAAAATTGTTGTGAGGACAGAATTTAAGTGTTCTCACCATAAAAAACTAAGTATATAATGTAATAGATATCTTAGTTTAATTTATCCATTCTGTGTTAATAGACATCAAAACAATATATCTTACATAAATATATATGTTTTGTCAATTGAAATTTTAACTGAAAACATTAGTGTTTTGTTTTTCTCTTAGTAGGTTCTCTGTAGTCCAGGCTAAGCTCTAACTTGTGGTGATTCACCTGCTTTAGGCCTCCCAAGTGCTTAATTACAAGGATGAGGCATTATGCCCTGGCTTAAAAATATTTTTTAAATTAGCTAATCTATCAGTTAAATTTAAAAAAATTTAAAGATGTATATAATTTATAATGCAATATTAAAATAAACAAAATATAAATTGGCAAGACTATAAGCAGGCAGAACTATAATCATAGCAATCATAGCAATCACATGTTAGTAACTAATAGGTTATATAAATTAAAAAATAAGTACAAACAAAACAAATACTTAAAATACAACTAAACAGCAGAGGTAACAATTTGACCTAGTTGACATTTGTATGGCTGGAGATATAGCTCAGTCATAAAGTGTTTGCCTAGTGTTCATAAAGTCCTGGGCTAAATTGTAAAAAAAAAAAAAAATTACAGATATTAGCATGATGATGTATAGCAACTAAATAGTACTCTTTCATTGTTTGAGAGTATATTGCTTTATGTGAATCGCCTTTAAATTCATGAGTTAGAAAGGGAATTAACAAAATTTAGAAAATAGTATAAACTAATATAGCTAGGAACTAGTAAAAGTTGAGGAAAATGTGTAGTCTGTGTGTGTGAGAGAGAGAGAGAAGGGGGAATCAGTAACTTTAAGATTAACCTCAAAAATGCTAAAAGTAGCAAATTTAAACCAAAGAAAATAGAAAAAAAGGAAGTGTTAAGTAAAAGTTAGTGGAGGGATGGTGGGGAAGGCATTAAAACAGACTGTCAGCAAAGCCAAAATTGGTTATTTACAAACAGTATTGATACATTTCAGACAAGACTTCCAACAGATTTGGTAAATTTTTCAATTTACACAGTTGATAATTCAAAAGACCTACAACATCTGGCTTTAGGTTGAGGATAACTAGAGTCTTTAACGAACTATTGATAGGTATATACTGATAAGATTTAATTGTATATTGATAAGATTTTAAAATACTCTTTAAAGAACTAGAGATTACACTTGGCTTTGATTCCCATTTTGCAAAAACAAGAAACCTGTTTGGCAGAATCTATTAAAGCTACATGAAACTAATACTATGTTACAGCGAAGAATGCTTATAACAAGCGAACAGATAGTGGGTCTAAAAGTCATGCACAGTAATGTTCCTGCCATATTTATTCTAGGAATTCAAACTGGTAATGATTCAGATGCCCACCAAAATCCAGCATGGCATTGTATCAGCAATGGAAATGGGCATGTCACCTTTATATTGTAGAGCATTTTTTAAAAAATCTCAGAAACACTTTTAAAAGAAACTAAGCACTAAAGAATATAATTCCATTTTATAATATTCGAAACAGGCAAATGCTATAATTTTTTTAAGTAAGAATACTGATTATGTTTGAAGTAGGGCAGAGTACTAGCTACATGCTACAATGCAAGCGTTTGCTGTATTAGTGCCCTATTTCTGAATCTGGATAGTAGAGTTCGAGCTGTGCTTTTCATGGGTATCATGTGAGGTCATTTCTCTTTATTGAGTACAGACAAGTCATTGTGTACAACAAAAACCCATTTGGAAAATTTTGTTTTGAGCCTCATCCCATAACTGAAAGTTTTTTATTTCCTTGATGGGGAAAATAGTTGATGAAAAATAATGGGGATTTGAAGCAATATACTTACATACATACATATGCACATACATATGTCTTTATATGTATATATAAATGCAGTCACAATTGTCTGACTTGTTATTTTTTAAGAAGTTATAGCTGTAGGAAATGGCATAGTGCTTGTTAATGCAGAAAAGGTTATAAGTTCATTTTTCATCTGTTGAATATTTCACATTTACTATCTTATCACTAATGCTTGGGATCTCGACTCATGCTATGACGTGAATTAGCTGGTTGTGTATTTCCTGCCATCTCATATTGTTGATAACAGATAATATGGGTCATGAGTTGCATTTGTAATAGTGTGTGATCAACTCCATGTACTCCCAAAAGAAAAATTTCCATTTCTGGTTTCTGGGAACAAATTGACAATTTCTGAATTGGCCATTTTCATGGCAGTGTTAACATTGTGACTAATCTACAGCTAATGTTTCAGTCATCTTTATTATTATTATTATTTTAAATTTTAAAAATGGATATGGGTGTTATGTCTCCGTGTACTGTGTGAGGCTGGTACCTACAAAGGCCAGAAGAGCATCAGAGATACCCTGGACTGTACTTAGAGACATTGGTGATTCTGAGAACCAATCCCCGTCCTCAGAAAGAGCAGCCAATGCTTCTAATCACTGAGCTCTGTCTCCAGCCTGTCCACCATCTTCCTTCAAGCCTCCGCCTCATACCACTTTCCTATTACTCATCTTATTTTTGTTGTTGTTGTTGTTGAAGTCTCTAGCCACATTAAGAAACTGACCTTCTCTTTTCTTCCCATCTCCTCCATGACGATCAGCCAACATTCTGCTGTTGGTCATTGACTTTCTTCGATGCTGCATAAAACACAAATTTTATAAAGTAGTGTATAGAGCCCATCCAGAGCCTTACTAGTCAATACTTTTTAACTTACTGGGGTTAGAATATATTCACATATTAGAAAATTTTTATAATAAATTTTATAATAAAATATTTAAATAACTCTACAGCTATCTTTAATTATAATTGCTTTATCAATTAACCATCATTCTACCCATCAATGTCAATTTTTTGATAAATTTTTAAAGTTTTCCAGAGAACCCAGCATTCATATCATTATCTACAATTTTAATATTTTTTTTCAATTTTAATATTTTAAGAGAAACTTTTTTAGATTTATTTATTTTATTTTATGTGTATGAGTATTTTGCCTGCATGTCTGTCTGGGTAACATAGGTATGCCTTGTGTCTGTGGAGGCCAAAAGAGGACATCAGATCCTTAGGAACTGGAGTTGTGGATGGCTGTGAGCCAACATGTGGGTGCTGGGAATCAAGTCTGGGTCCTTCAAAAGCAACAAGTACTCTTACTCCTGAGCCATGCCCTTTTTGTTTGTTAGGGCCTTTTTTTTTTTTTTTTGATACAGGGCTTCTCAGTGTAGCCCTGGGTGTCCTGGAACTCACTCAGCAGACCAGGCTGGCTTCAAACTCAAGGATCCACCTGCCTCTGCCTCCTGAATGCTGGGATTAAAGGCATACACCACTACCTCCCGGCAAGCCATGTCTTTTGCTCCCAAGAATTTAATATTTTGTCTATAGTTTTCTCTTCTTTTGAAATAAAATTTAGATACACTAAAATGCATAAATGTTAAGTTTACTGTTCATGAGCTCCATCAGTTGCACCTCCTTGTACGACCGAGATATCTATAAGGATAGAGTATTCCCATCATGGTTGAAATTTTCTGCATACCACTTCTCATTCCCTTACCACTCTCAAAGCATCTACTCTTGTGAGTTTTCCAGTGTAAATTAGTTTATGTCATATAAAAGCATTCATATCATCTGTTGCTATTGTATAAGGCTTACTTCACAAAGCATCACATTTGGGATTCATCCATGTTGTATTTATTAACTGATTTTTTAAATTGGTACTTATTGTATACCAGACTTCTCAAAGTAATAGGACCAATTTATATCCTGCCAACAGTGTATATTCTGGTTGCTGTATATCCTATCCAGCAGTTAGTTTTTCATTCTTTATAATTTCATTCATTATGTTTGAGTATACAGTCATAATTCTGTATTTATGTTTCTATTGTGATTAGTGATGCTGAGTACTTTTCTGTCTGTTGACAGTAAAAATAGTCTAATATCTTTGTGAGATATTTTCAAAAATGTTGCCTTTCTATGTACATAATATGTAAAATAGCCCTATCAAGGAGAATTCTTAAAATCCTGTATTAGGGAGTTTTCTATTTGTTGATACCCAAAAGAAATGGACAATAGAAGTAAAAACTAACATCAAATATTGATAGAATTTCAAGCTTTCTGTATTTGAAAGTAGCTAAATTTTAGCTCTTTGTCATTTCCATTTTTTTGCTTAGGATTTGACATTTTTCTCACTGTAGTCCATTGAAATTCTCTTAAAGTAATATCTGAAATATCTAATTTATAAATAATTTTTTTATCTATATGAAGTATTTAATAATAACTGTACCTATAGTGAATTATCAAAATTTTGTAGTATATTAAGGTTTTCCAGAAAAACAACCAATAGGAAATACAAATGTAGGTAAAGAGGGAAAAGACTTACTGTTAATACTGGCTCATAAAACTGGAGGCTGAGTGAGGAGTCCCATAATCCGCCGTGGTTAGAGACTTAGGAGAGCTATGGCAGTGTGCTTGGTCTGACTGATGCGTGCTGTGTGTCAATATGAATAAAAGTCTGAAAACCAGGAAGTGCTCAAACAGATGGAAGACAAATTGAGCCTTCCTTTGCTTTTTGTTTTTGGTGGATTGGATGATACCCATGCACATTGGTGAGAGCCTTCTTTTCTCCATACATCAGTTGAAACATCCCTCTCTGGAACATCTTCACAGATACACAGAGGTAACATTAAGTAGCTACCTGAGCACCCTGTTGCCTAGTCATGTTGACACTCAGAATTTACAACTGAGTGGTGTCATCTTTTTATTTAAAGTTTTTCTTTTTTACTTTTTAAAAATTTTTTATTAGATATTTTCTTTATTTACATTTCAAATGATATCCCCTTTCCCAGTTCCCTCCAAGAAATAACCCTGTTCCCCCCACATACTTACCAACCCACCCTCTCCCACTTCCTGGCCCTGGCATTCCCCTACACTGGAGCATAGAACCTTCACAGGACCAAGGGCCTCTCTTCCCATTGATGACCAACTAGGCCATCCTCTGCTACATACACAGCTGGAGCCATGAGTCCCAGCATGTGTACTCTTTGGTTGGTGGTTTAGTCCCTGGGAGCTCTGAGGGTACTAGTTAGTTCATATTGTTGTTCCTCCTAAGGGGCTGATTTCCCATGCTCACAGATTGGCAGGATTAATATAGTAAAAATGGCCATCTTGCTGAAAGCAATCTACAGATTCAATGCAGTCCCCATCAAAATTCCAACTCAATTCTTCACAGAGTTGGAAAAAGCAATTTGCAAATTCATCTGGAATAACAAAAAACTAGGATAGGGAAAACTATACTCAACAATAAAGGAACCTCTGGTGGAGTCACCATCCCTGACCTTAAGCTGTACTACAGAGCAATTGTGATAAAAACTGCATGGTATTGGTACAGTGACAGGCAGGTAGATCAATGGAATAGAATTGAAGACCCAGAAATGAACCCATGCACCTATGGTCACTTGATCTTTGACAAAGGAGCTAAAACCATCCGGTGGAGAAAAGACAGCATTTTCAACAAATGGTGCTGGCTCAACTGGCGGTTAGAATGTAGAAGAATGCAAATCAGTCCACTCCTATCTCCTTGTAGGTAGTCATCTTTTTATGAGTATTTAGATTACAGAATCAAATCCCTGCATTGTCAAATCATCCTTAGAGATTAGAGAATTTTACTTCCCACATGGTCCTGCTTGAGGTCCAAGTCAAATAGAACTGTAGAGTTTCTCGGGTATCACACCAGTATGTTCAAGTGAGAAAATACAACTCAAGCAGGTTACAGACGTCCAAGAGGTCCAAGGCATTATTATCCTCAGTACTCCTTAGTGAGACTGCAATGATTGGTTACCATGCAAGTGTAAGAGAATTGTACTTCACTTGTTCATATGTTTTAAAGTTGTAAAGAAATGTAATAAAGTGCATGTTTAAATACCTAATTTACAGCTTATATTGAACAAAATATTTTTCTTTTAAAAACATCATAGAGAAACATGGTTACTGATCTGATGATTGACCAAGTTTCTGAAAGCCACCAAATTATATTTCCTCCTTAAACTCTTTCATTGTGATGCTGAATATTACTGTATTTGAAAACATTGGAATGGATAAAGTATTGGAACTATGAGCCATTTTGATTTGCCAAGAACTTTAATTATAATAGAAGTAACACCAAGCAATTTTCTTTTCATAATATAATCCATATTTGCTATGGATTATATATAATTACATGAATATGCCTGAAAATTATCTAAATTATCTTTCCTATTAGCAAGAATACATTTTCATATATGCTTTACATCCTTCTAAGGCAAAGTGATTTTCCCCAAGATCATATACCTAAAAGCATACTTAAAATCCTAATTTAAAATCCCAGAATTTCTGATTCCTAGTATAGTTCTGTTTATATAGTGTAGTACCACTTTAGTAGTTCTTTCCCAGTGGCTTTTAAGCTACTCCAAATAGGAATTTTTTGCTATGATCTAATACACAGGAAAGCACATTTGTCTTTATAGAGCAGTACTTACCCATACCACCAGTGATGCACTATTTTCTGTCCAATACTCCTGAAATTTTATTTTCTGGACACATCAGTAAGTCATCTTGACAAAGGAGTAGAAGTTGTCTGCTCTAGTTGGGAAGACTATTTTATCACTGGTCTTGTTTAGGATTGCTAGCAAATGCTGATCACTAAAGTAAATCAATCTTAAGAGGGTTTAATAAACAATCTAAGATTCTGCAATTTCTCCCTTCCTTTAGTGTCTTTGCCAGAATTGGCAGTGCTCACTGGACTGAATTTATTGTTGAAGTGGGTCAAAACATTTTGAAAAATGAATGTTCTGCTTTGTATTCAACTATTGAAGCTTATCTTGAACAGAAAATCCAATGAGTGATACAGTTCCTAAGAGCTAAAATGCTCATTTTTCAGTCACTATGTATAATTTTCAAAAAAATATCTACTTCAGTTTACATATGGAAAACTAATAAAGTATTTTTTGCATAGTAGGCCAACTTGAAGAATTTCCATTGATGGCAAACAGTTAAAAAAATGCTAGTATCAGATTGATAGAGAAGATGTTAAGAGCACAGGTTCCTCTTTGGAGATGAGAACTTGAGTAGTTCATTGAATGTGTTTTGGCAATTACATATACGCAGCATTTCCTAATGCAGTTACAAAATCATTTCTCTAGGGTATAAACTGATGCTACAAAAGAATAATGACTTTTTTCAGATTATAAGAATAACACTGAAAATTACATAGGAAACAGCCACGTTTAATCTCACCAACCAGAAATACTGCGTTGCTCTTATAGCTTACATATAATTTATAAACAAGTTCATGTTTTTCTTAAAATGAAATCATACTATTCTTTTTTTTTTTTTTGAGTTTTTTCTGTTGTCTATCATGGCTCTTCCTACAGCAACATACAATTTTACATACTGACATAAATTTTCATCATATCTAATAACTTTATAGCAGACTAACAATTTAAAAATACATAGTAAAAATGTTGCACTTAATGGTCCTGCTACAGCTGTTGTAACTTCTCAGCTCTGCCATTACAGCACAATAGCAATCATAGACAGCTTAACTGATTAGTGATGGCTACTTCTAAAGTATGATTTTATTTATAAAAATGGACTGCTTATTTGGTAAAAGTAGCAGTCTAGAATGTTCATTTGTTTATTCAGGCCTCATAGTTAGTATTTAATGATTTCTAGAGTCTCTCTACCGTAAGTAACATGGTTTTTAACATCTTTGTATATGCCCAATTATATTACCCTTTTGTGATTTTTTTCTCCCCAAAAGACTCTTGGTTTCTCTAAAGAAACAGAACTAATGGAATGAACTGGCAATTACAGTAGTATGAATTAATATTACATATATAAAGGGAATTTATTAGAGAGGCTTATAGGCTGTGGTCTGAATGGCTGACTCCTGAATGAAAGGCTAAGGATTTAGTAGGTGTTCAGTCCATGAGACTGGATGTCTTAAGCAGTCCCAATTTGGTGCTGAAAGCCCCAAGAAAGTCCTAGCAAGGTTCTAGTTTTCAGTCTAATGTTGGAACCCTGAAGAAATAGATTCTAGCACCAAAGAAGGGATGTCTTAGG
>NW_022196906.1:53302216-53321075 GCF_008632895.1 Mastomys coucha | reverse complement strand
AAACAAAAAAACTTCCCCTTTCCACATCCTTTTAAGTGGACTGCCACGAAAAAGGTATGATGTTGTAGAAATTTTTAATTCAGACCCAGGATTTCTACCCTGCCTTTGACCATTCAGTTCCCAGATAAAAGACACACACACACAACCTTTATATTTATAATAAGCCTTAAACAGCAGAAATGCTGGGTAGAGATCTACCTTTTATGCTTTTAGAATCCACTTTCCTATCAATAACCCTGAGTTGTTACTAGGTTTCTTATGGGCTGCTCTTAATTCCAGTTGGCCAGCTCTCAGAGCCTGTTTTCTTGAACTCAACTAACACATAGTGAACTCTCCTCCATTCACCTTTTTCTCCCCTCATGGTTCTTCTCAGATCCCAAGCCCATCACAACTGGCATTGCTAAAGTGAAAGGTATTTATGTTAAGTATTGGTATATCTTGCTGAAACGCTCTTCAGGTAGATGTGATTACTTCTCTTACCCACCAATAATAGTGAGGCAGTAGTGGATTCTCCACAACTTTTTATGGTTGTCAAGTTTTATATTCTGTGCAACTGAAACAAGAAAAATAATATATTAGTAAAGTATAAACTTAATGTTTAATATGTGTATACCCATGAAAATATCACCACAGTTGGCATAATTAGATTTATTACTCCTAAGTTGTTTTTTTTTTAAGATTTATTTATTTATTTTATGTATGTGAGTACACCATTGCGCTCTTCAGAGACACTAGAAGAGGGCATCTGATCCTATTATAGGTGGTTGTGAGCCACCATGTGGTTGCTGGGAATTGACAGGACCTCTGAAAGGGCAGTCAGTGCTCTTACCCACTGAGCCATCTCGCCAGCCCAATTTCATTAATTCAAGAGAATTGTATATAGAACATGAAAGATTTAGCAGGCAGTCTTTATATCTAAGTGCACTGTAATTGTCTTCAGACGCACCGGAAGAGGGTGTCATATCTCAATACTGGTGGTTGTGAGCCACCATGTGGTTGCTGGGATTTGAACTCAGGACCTTTGGAAGAGCAGTCAGTGCTCTTACCCACTGAGCCATCTCACCAGTGCCTTAGCAGGCAGTCTTAAGAGATGGTTGTCATCAGGGACGGATCCAAGTTCACTGGGTCCTAGATTGAAAGCTATTTTGAAAACTTTGCTGAAAATTTCAGTACTGAACTGTGAAAGCACCAGCATTGGAGTGCTAATGTAAATGAAAACCATAACCTTCCAAATGGCAGTGAAATGCAGTAGCCACGAAGCTTTGCTGTTGGCCAGCACAGCACTGCTCTCTGTTTGAATTGAGTGCCAAGTCCCAGCATTAGTCAACAGTGGTGGAATTAAGTTTGTTTGTTTGTTTGTTTGTTAGCAAATGAATTTTGGAAGTATAATGTTTGTTTCCATATTAACATTTTATTTGTGTATTTAGCAATTAAAATTACCCTTGTAATGATGGTGGTAATAGAAGGGATAGAAAACTGTTATAGAGAATTTGAAGCTTAATTATCTCTTCAGTAACAAAATACATCTTCCATTGCAATACTTATTTTCTTATGGTAATTGATTCATTTGTTCTCTGGTTATCTGCTTAACTTCCTAACCACAAACATCTGCTCTCACATTATCTTTAATTAGTATGAGTACTAGATAAAGAGTAGTTAAAATCCAGAGAAGGCTTTATTTTTTTGTTTTTATTTTTTAAAATAATTCATGAAAGGGAAAAGTAAATGGTGAACACTGTTTATGATTTTCTTACTGAAAATGCATATTAAAATTATTAACTTAATTTAAAAATCTATTTTGCTTTGTTTTGCAGAATTACTTACTCTATTCTAGGGGGAGGGTTGCCAAATACTAGATATAAGCTCAAGGAATATGTCAGTTCCTTAGAAATGGTACCATCTAAGTTATAAGTACAAGCTTTAAAAGTAGAAAAAAATAGTGTGTTATTATTTATAATTTGAAGAAGAAAGGTTAGGCAAGTTTCTTTTATATTTAAGAAAAATGGAAGGATAAGCCATAACACTTTTTTAAGATTGTTACTTATGGTAGAGACTATGTAGACAGTATAGAAGACCGCCTTATTTGGGTCTATATTGTTTGCGTAGATTTAAGTTTTTCCCACATGACTTCTGAGGGTGGAAAATATACAAATGATTTGAAGTACAAATCAGTCCATATTGAGATGACAGAGTAAAGCCACACACAGATACAGCTTAAGTTGAAAAGTCCCACCCTTACCCTGAGACATCGAGTCTCAGCAGGGCACATCCTCTCCCATTGAGGCCCAACCAGGCAGTCCAGATAGGGGAAGGGGATCCAGTGGCAGACAACAGAATCAGAGACAGCTCCTGCTCTAATTGTTAGGCACCCATATGAGGACCAAACTGCACATCTGCTACAAATGTGTAGGGGTCTAGTTCCAGCCCCTGCATGCTTTTTAGTTTGTGGTTCAGTCTCTGAGTCCCCATGAGCCCAGGTTAGTTGACTCTGTAGGTCTTCTTGTGGTGTCCTTGACCCCTCTGGCTCAGTCAATTCTATTCTCCACTCTTCCACAAGACCCCTCAAGCTCTGCCTGATATTTATCTGTGGGTCTCTGCATCTGCCTTCATCCGCTGCTAGATGAAGCCTCTCAGGAGACATTATGCTAGGTTCTGTCTGCAAGCATAGCAGAGTATCATTAATAGTGTTAGGTGTTGGCTCTTTCACATAATAAGATGGGTCTCAAGTTGGGCCAGTCATTGGTTGGCCATTCCCTCAATCTCTGCTCCATCTTTATCCCTGCACATCTTGTAAGCAGGATAAATTTTGGGTTGAAGGTTTTGTGGATGGGTTGATGTCATCCTCCTTCCACTGAAAGTCCTGCCTGGCCCCATAAATTCCTCTTGGCTTCCCCTGTCCCAAGTCTCTACCTAGTCCCAGAGATGCCCCTCACTGATTTCCATTCTCACTTCCAGCCCTCTCTAAGCCCTCTCCTCCCATACTTGATCCACAAGTCCACTTAATGAAAAGCTACAGGTATCAGTGGCAGCCGAGAGATGGGGAATTAGTTTTCTTCAAGGACAAACTTTTTGATAGGTTATCCATTTCCAAGTGGTCAGCCCTAAACACACGCATATATACAAGCAACACTAAATGGGTTCAGTAATATGTATATACATATGTGAATACATGTGTAACAATTCATACAGAAGAAGAGATGAGTGTGTGCGTGCGTGCTTGCGTTGGTTTTAAACACAGGAGTTAGGAAATGTGATATAAATATAGTATTCATATATGAACGCCTTAGAAAAAAAGTTAAATTTAGGTTAAAGTTTGAATAGCCAGTATTTGGGAGGATAGTCACTATTTTTAAATTTTCATAATTTTATTGTCAGACTTTAGTTTTCTTGAACTTAATCTCATGGCAGATGTAGGTCCATCAATTTACCTGTGAATTAAAAAAATACTTGCCTTTACAGCTGAATAATATTCCATCAGGCAATTAATTTTTAAAGCTACTGTGCTAACATTTTAAATATATAGTTATATGATTTTATAAAGACATGCAAATAACTGAACTCTGGTCTAAAAGTTTGTTGATATGTGAATAGCTTCCTATTTTTATTTTTAATGTTTTTTTTTTATATATTTTAAAGTGCCACCTGAATTCTTGAAACAACCTGCTAACATATATGCTCATGAATCCATGGATATTGTATTTGAATGTGAAGTCACTGGGAAGCCAACTCCAACTGTGAAGTGGGTCAAGAATGGGGATGTAGTTATCCCAAGTGATTACTTTAAAATTGTAGTAAGTATTTTTTCAATGAAGTACATTTATTTTTGAAACCTTCAAGTGTTTTTAAATGTAATAATCAAAAAATATAATAGATATACCAATTTAAATTACTGTAAATGAAGAAATAGAAACATTATAGAAAAAAATACAGAACGTAATTTATTTTTAGCCTGTAGAGAAAGCCTTGCTCATAAGTGTTTTGGTAGTTTGTATGAGATTACATAGCAAATCAGTGGCTGGACTAGGTTTAGAGCCCACCAACAGTCTGGTATTGGGAATGTAGCTATCAGCACTTCATGAGGAATGCAGTGTGTGTATGCACGTGTGTTCTCATTGCCTTCACAGCTGTATTCAGGGAGCAGATATCTCTCTCTTCCTCTTTCTCCCTCTCTCTCCCTTCTCCCTCCCTTTCCTTCCTTCTGTCACTTTCTCCCTTTTTCCTCCCTACTCCCCAGGGTCTCACTGCGTAGTTCTGGCTGTCCTGGAACTCACTATGTAAGCATGGCTGTTCTGGAACTTACAGAAATCCACCTGCCTTTACTTCTTGCGTACTGGGGTTAAAGGCATGTGCCACCATATCCAGCTCTGTCTTGAAGAATGGAAAGATAATCATTTTGAAAAGTTTATAAGATATAACAAACCCTATAAAACTTTATAAATTTATAAAAAATTATCATGCACATACATTTCAAAGTAAGAATGACCCCATGCTAACACTACGAACAAAAAAAAATCCTTTTAGAAAGTGAGTATATCATCACATAGTGCCATTCATTTAATTTGCATGTATTAGTTGAAGGAATTTTCAAAGTAGATACAAGCAAGACATGGTGATATTTGCCTGTAATGCTACCCCTCAGGGAATGAAGGCAGGAGGATAATGAAGGGGCTTGAGGCCAGGCTAGGTTATCATTGAGAAGGTAACAAAACTGTAAATGCAAATTGTGTTAAATGTGAAGCTCTATTGATATCTTAGCGTGTAAAGTACTTGCCATGTAAAAGCATGAAGGCCTAAGGTCTCTCTCAAGGAGAAACCCAAGTAAGGCCTTTAGTTGAAGAGCCACACTATGGAGATAGAGACATGTGGGTCCCAGAGGCACACTCCCAGCTAGCCTAGCCTAACCAGTGATTCTCTCAGATCCCAGTGTAAGAAAAAAAAGTGTTAAATGTATTAAGAATTCTTTGTCAAAATTGCATTTTAATTATATGTAGTAGGTATATAGTAGATATTATTGCCTACTAATATTATCATTTTCTAATATCATACTAACAGGATTATTTAGGTTTTAGTAATAAGTATTAATGGCATACCTTAAGGTCTTTACTCAAAACTTATTAAAAAGCTCAGAAGTAATTATAGTGTTTTAAAGACAGTGTCATTTTATAAATTTGCCATGCAAGTAATTCATTTTTGTGGGAATGTTTCTAAAATTCGTAATGTCATATTAACAAAAGGTAGTTTCTGAGTACTTAACATTAAAAACCAGTCTGTTGTGATTAAATTAGCATTTTATTTTATCATTATGTTTTTTTTATTTTAAAGCAACATTTATGCTAATAACAGTATTTCTTCCTTCTCTTTGAGAACATATCCTTGAGGCTTTAAACTCACATTTATTAATTAAGTCATAAAATTCTATGTGTTTTTCTTCCTTAGAAGGAACATAATCTTCAAGTTCTGGGTCTGGTGAAATCAGACGAAGGGTTCTATCAGTGCATTGCTGAGAATGATGCTGGAAATGCACAGGCTGGAGCTCAGCTGATAATCCTTGAGCACGGTAAGAGGGCCGCAGTGAGCTGCAGGAGCTTGCTAGGTAAAGCCAGCATGTGACACAACTACAAGCAAAAGAACAGTAGTCTAAATTATTTCTGTCACTTACAGTTACTTAGCAGGGCTTAGCATTTAAGAGCACTTTCTCTTTCAGAGGACCACACGGCGGCTCACAACTATCTGTAACTCCAGTTCCAGGAGATCTGATGCCCTCCTCCGATCTCCTTTGGTACCACATGTATTGCACATATATACATTTAGATAAAATATTCATACCCATTTCAGAAAGTCTAGAAAGGGGGGCTGGACAGATGGCTCAGTGGTTAAGACCATTGATTGCTCTTCCAGAGGACCTGGTTTAATTCTTAGCACCCACATGGTAGCTCACATCTGTCTGTAACTCTAGTTCCAGGGCTTCTGACACTCTCATATAGACATAAGTATAGACAAAGCACCAATCAACATAAAAACAATAATAAAATAAAAGTAATTTTTAAAAAGTCCAAAGAAAAGGGAAAAAATAAAATTACTTAGAGATATATTTTCAGAGAACGTTAAAGTTGATATTAAGAAGAAAACTGAAAAAGTCCTATATAAGTAAATGTTTATCAGAACCCATTTGTGTCAATCTCACAAATTTGTTTCTGTGTCATAAGGAAGACTTCTTAATGTTTACTCTGCACTAGTTGTTTTTCCAAGCTAAAATTAGTGTACCTTTTCTTATTATCATAAAAATACCTGTTTATAAAATAAATTCAATCAACATTAAAGAATAGAAAATTAAGAGTCAAATCGGGAAACCATGGTACCACTGTAATTTGATAAAAGAAAGCTTAATATTGTGCAGTTTTTAATTCTTGAGAGTAACAAGTATTTAGCTAGTAGGAAAATACGTCTTGTAAATAGCATTGGCATATATAACAAGCAGCAGTAGCCTCTGGGTAAAGATAGTGTCTGCAGAGAAAGACCTTCACATAAGGCTGAAGTCTGGACATCGGAGAGAATGTGGCTCTGGTTTTCTAGATGACAGAGAAGTTGATACAGTGCTTTGTTGCTGGAACTTCAGATTTACTTTTTAGGTCTGATCTGAGAAGAGTTGCTCATAAGTTGGTGTCTCACCAGAGGCATTTTCTGCAAAAGCACCCAAGTGGTTGTGTGTTGGGGAAAGATGCTGGCTCTCCAAATCTGCACATGAGAGCCAAGAAGGAAGTCCTTGCCTTATGTGACTGATATCTCCAGAGTCTGTGCTGATGTGTGTAATGTGTGTCAGCTGAGAAAAGGGAAAACTATCCTAAAAGCACCTGGCTTCCTTTTTGTTGAGCAGGAAGTAAAACCTGAATTTGAAACTGGGAAGCTTTAATTTGATGGCATACTCTAAATCCTACCTCCTAGGAATGTTGCATAGGAGCACACAGATGTGTATATTGTTTCCTGTTTTCTTGCAACATAACCCATGTACATTTCCCATGCTAACAGTTGACAACACTGTTCATTGTTGAATATAATATATATATATGTACTTTTATATAACTTATTCTCCGATTACATTTAAATTGTCCTTTTTGTCATTTTTCATTTATCACTACTATAAACAGTGTTACACTGAACTTTTTTATGATTAGACTCTCATACTAAATTAGTGTTGTATAACAGATTGGTAAGGGTGATCATTTAGCTACTAAACTTTCTCCTTTTTCTCTTTTCATTTTATTTTGAGCATGTCTTGTGAAGGCATGACAAAAGTAGCATTTTGGGTATCTGTTCCTGAGTCAGGTACAGTAAGGTACTAGTGTAGTTCCAGGGTTTTCTCTGAGAGCTATAGCCTGACCAGAGAAACTGTATGGTGAAGCTGGCATCTATACTGTCTTTTTACTAAAACAGCATATAGGATTTATAGATGCTATTTTTAAAAATATACTTGAAAAAATAAATAAAAATATACTTATTTTATAATGTCATAAAAAGTGTAAAATATCTAAACAACTTTTTTCACCCTGCATTTCTACTGTGATTATACCTTTCTTCCATTTTAGCAACTTTCAAGTTTGTAAAAATAAAGTTTACTTAATTGTGTGCTAGCTGAATGAGTAAAGAAGATCGATTTGTTTGTTTGGCAATGATTTTCTTAGTAAACTTTAGAGATATTTAGTGTCCTGTGTATGTCAGATTAGTGGTGAGTTCACCACCCTTAGCCTATTAAGTGCTGGGGTTCCATTGCACACCACCATGTCTAGCAACAGCAACTCTTAGTTTTAGAGACTCTTAAAATATTTAATTGAACATAAAATGGAATTACTTCTGAATTAAGACATTTTAAATTGTCAGTAAAATTAGTACAGCTTAGTAGGTTGGTGTTGGGGCTACATCCCTGTAACCCTAGTAGCATTTGGACGTCAGAGGTAGGAAGATTCTGAGTTCCAAGCCAGTCTGGGACTTCACAGAGAGAATATATCTCAGTTAGATAGATAGATAGGTGGACGGACACAGATATATTAAAGGTGGTAAAACCTGAGGGAAAATATTGTTAACTTTTCATTGCCTTTTCTTCCTGCTTGTTATATTTAAAAATTACCTTTAATTTTTCTTGTAAGACTGAAATGTAATAAACATAGAAATACACTTTTTAAATGTATATCCTGTCAACGGATCTAATAATTGGCAGTATTTTTTGTTGCAAAAGGGAAGAAGGGCTGATGAAAGGAAGTAGCATGAACTTGTTTACAGTAAAGGAAATTCACACTTTACCAACACATTAAATGACTTCTAGGATATTGTGGCCATGGTAGATAAGAATACATACTGAATGTTATGAGTGATTGTTTTTTCACTTTATTTGACTGAAATATTTGTCAGAAATTCCAATAGTTCTGAGGTTATTGAGTGATAGATGTTCTGGAAAAAGTGACTAAAAGCTTGGCATGATTAAAAGTTGGCCAAGTAGCAAGAAATCATTAGTCAGTAGTGGAATATTTTAAATCTAAAACACTACTTGCAAAGGTTAGTTAGTGTTGATCAAAGGATTAATTCTTATTTATCCCTTTGCTTTTGTATTAGTAAGTATAATTTTAGAGCTGGTATAATTTGACTTAATAGTGCTTCCTGTATCTAGGAATTTTTCTTGTTTTTGATTCTAAGACTCTCACTTTATAACCCAGACAGGCCTGGAAATCACTATAGAGCCTAGGCTGGCCTCAGATTCACGGAACTCTTTCTGCATCACTTTCCTGAGTGCTAGGGTTAGTCAGGTACCACCATACCCTCCTCCAGTCTAGGAACTATCTAAGATTATAGATGTGTCTAATGTCAGTGCTCCCTCTGCGCCTGACTTACCAGTTGGATCAGGTACCAAATTTCTGTGCTTTAATGTCTTCTGTAAAATGAAGGAATTAAATTAGGTGATTACTGGATTTTTTTTTTTAAATCACTTCATATATCCCATGAAACATAATCATTTTTGAAGTATATATTTAATGTCATATGTGACTTTTTAAATTTAATTTTGTTTTTTACTTTAATTTTTTGCATCTTTTTGCCTGTTTTTAACCAATAATCCCTCTTCAGCCAAATGAAAATGAAGTTAAAAGACTAACTTTATGAGGCAAATTTTGAGGTTATTCTTTAAGTAGAAATTTAAAAAAATCTATTTAATATATTTATATCATTTAAATTTGCAAAATAAAACAATATTTTATGACCAGATTGAAAGGCATCTGAATTGTCTGGATAAAACTAACTTTTATTGTTTTAAAAAAGACCTAACATGCCAGGCAGTGGTGGCGCATGCCTGTAATCCCAGCACTTGGGAGGCAGAGGCAGGTGGATTTCTGAGTTCGAGGCCAGCCTGGTCTACAGAGTGAGTTCCAGGATAGCCAGGGCTATACGGAGAAATCCTGTCTCAAAAAACAACAACAACAAAAAAAATCTAACACATGTTCATTGTCGAAAATAAGATCATGTAATTGACTGATAAAAAAGTAAATGTACTGTTACCTCTTCCCTCATCTCACTTTCTAGAGCTAGCCCTTGTTAACAAACTTCACTTATGTAGTTATTCAGTATATTTGTATGGTAAAATCCCATATACCTTACAGAAGTGTGGGTTTGTGCTAAGTGGTAAGGTTGAAATAGCCAGGAAGCAGACATGATCTTTGGCCCTCGTAGAACATTTATCTGTTAGAGAGACATTAAACAACTAAAATATAAACAAAATAATTAAAAGTTTTATGTCTACTTAAAAGAAATTTAAAAATACTTTATGTTGGGGATTGAATGTAGAATCATTCCTCCACAGGCACGTATGTTTGAACACTTGGCCTCAACCAAGGGTCACTCTTTTGAGAACTTGTGCGACTTTGGACGTGGAGCAGGACGGGTGATACAGGGATGTGAGGGGACCATCCTAAGAACCCCCACCACCCAAGCCCTAGCTAGTCCCAGCTGCCATGCCTTTTCTGCATGAAGCTATGAGCTAAAACATCCTCCCTTCTTTAGTTTTACTGTGTATTAATATTTTGTCCCAGTGACAAGAAAAATAGCCAATATACTCTGATAAAGAATTATAGGAAACTACTCACTCAGTAAAATAGTTGCTATGCAAACATGAGAACCAAAATTGAGATCCCTAGCACCCATATAAAAGCTAGGGGTGGAGGTGTGTCCCTGTAATTTCAGTGCCAGAGAAGTTATAACAAGAAATTTCTGGAGTTTACTGGCTAGACAATTCATTTGAGTCAGCAAGCAACAGGTTTACTAAGAGATGCTTTTTCAAAACATAGACGGAAAGTGATAGAAGGTATCAACACTGAAGTCTGAACACACTTGCATATACACCACTGCCACCACCCACACACAGACAGTGGGCATTAGGGAGGTGGGCATGGAGACTCATGACTTTAACCTTAGCACTTGGGAACGGGTGGCACAAAAATTGCTGTAAATTTGAGGCTAGTCAGAACTACACAGTGAGCCTTGTCTCCAAAGGAGGGTGGGACGTCTTTGGACAAATGACTCAGCAGTTAAGAGCACTGGCTGTTCTTCCAGAAGATCTGGATTTTTTTTGGTTTGTTTGTGTGTTTGTTTTTGTTTGGTTTTTTCCAGCACCCACAGGGCAGCTCACAGCCTGTAACTCCAGTCTCAGGGAAATCAGACACCTTCTCTTGCCTCCTTGAGTGCTGCATGTCTGTGGTGCAGACACACACATAGCAAAGTACCTGTGCATTTAAAACAAAGGGGAAAATTTTGAGGATAGAGTGGGAATTACATTAAGTAGACATTTTAAAGACCAGTCCTTATTAAAAAGTACTCAAAAGTATTATTAAAGTACTCAAGGGGAGACCCAAAGGAATTGAAGGAGTTTACATGTTCTTTTATATACACATACATATATTTACATTCATATATAAACTTTTTCATCTACAGAAATGTTTTTATGTGATTTGTACATTTCCTAGTATTTTATGGACATATTGGCATTTACTTATTTATTGCTATAGAACTAAACCTATAAGACAATGAGACATGTTTTTGAGTTTTTCTTAACAGCATATTTTTTTTTAAAGTGCAGCTGAAGAATAATTTACCATTTACCTGAGTGTGATAGTACTACCTTTTAATTACAGCATTTAGGAGACAAAGGCAGTAGAATTGCAAATTCAAGGCCAACCTAAGACACATAGGTTCTCATATAAAAAAAAAAAAAGAATTTAGCATATAGTTCAACAATCTATGAATAATCATTTATCTTGAAACTATAGTTACAAGTACTATAGTAAAGGTTCATATTATTTAAACTGGCATAAATTTGAAAATGACCAAATTAACACAACCAATAAAAGAGAGTGCTTTAAAACATTAAAAAAAAATAGGGGGACCTATGTATGGAAAATATCTTAGGTTTATGATTGCAGTGATGAAACACTTACTTCTCAAAAGTAACTTGGGAAGGAAAGGGTTTATTTCACTCACAGCTTAACTCTACATATTTTACTTCATATAACAGTTCACCATCAAAAGTAGTGAGGGTAGGAACTCACACAGTGCAGGAACCTGGAGGCAGGAGCTGATGCAGAGGCCATTGAGTGTGGCTTTCTGGCTTGCTTCCCATGTCTTGCTTTCTTATAGAACCCAGGACTACCAGCCGAGGGGTGGCCCTATCAACAAAGAGCTGTACCCTCCCCTATCAATAACTAATTAAGAAAATGACCTACAGGCTTCCCTGTAGTCCAGTCTTAATTGACACCTGTTCTTAGTTGAGGCTCCCTCCTCTCTGATGACTCTAGCTTGTGTCAAGGTGAGATAAAAACTAGGCAGTACACTATCCAAGTTACATTATTGAAAAAACAAACTGAGCTGCTTGTGGTTGTGAATAGCTATAATCCAAGCATTCAGAAAATAACAAATTGTAGATTTGGAGGCAGCCAAGTTAAACTACTAGAAATTGTACATGGAATATTTTAATTTACATATAATGGTTTCTACTTAAGAAAATTTTAGTTTTTATTTCTTGAAGCAATGCTATGGGAGATAAAAATGTAGGTTGCATATTTGACAACTGTCTCTAAATATTGGACATTGTAACTTTTTTCATGAATTATTAATCATATACAAATTGTAAACTAAAGTATAATTTATTAAAATATTAAAAGTAAATTTGATTCAGGCCTGATAACACATACATGTAATCAGAGAATTCAGGAGGCTAAAGTAGGATGATTGGCGTAAGTTCCAGGCCAGCTTGGCTACATAGTGAGTTGAAGTCCAGCCTGGGATTGTAAAATCCTGTCTCAAAACCAAACTTTTGTTAAACCAAAAGATTTCTTTTTTTTTTTTTTTTTTTTTTTTTTTTTTTTTTTTTTGGTTTTTTCGAGACAGGGTTTTTCTCTGTAGCCCCAGCTGTCCTGGAACTCACTTTGTAGACCAGGCTGGCCTCGAACTCGGAAATCCGCCTGCCTCTGCCTCCCAAGTGCTGGGATTAAAGGCGTGCGCCACCACCGCCCGGCTAAAAGATTTCTTTTTTAACTGAGTACATGGATAGAGATTCCTAGCTATCTGGCAAAGACCTTACTATGCAGACTGATATGGGAGGTGACGTTGAAAAAAAAAATTAGAATCTAGCTAGAATAAATTTTAGTTTTATTTAAGTGTTTAGTTTTATAGACTTGGAGATTCAGCTAAGTGACTTTTTTTAAAAAAGTATTTAGCATGAAAGAACTGGTACCTAGATTCTCAACTTCAAAATTATGATACAGTAGCAAGTTTTAATGTTTCTAAGACAAAAGCTCATGTGGGCCCCTCCCCTTTCACTTTAATTTCAAAAATCAGACTTTTAAGTCAGTATTATGCTTATACTTAGTGGCAAGGCTGGTCAGCCATCATTTTGGAAACATTGCTGAGCACCAAATAGTCTTGAGATCACTGTGGTTTGCCTCACTCATAATTACCAAAAGTTCCTTCCATGACTCAGGAGTGTCAGAGAATATGTAGTATCCATACATGTGGTCACCCTATGTTAAACCTGATTAGTTCTCACAGTGCCAGTATAGAGCTTTTATCCTAGGAATCTAAATAATTACAGGGTAAGCTCTGCTGAAGGCCAGAGTGCTACTCAACTTCTAAACAAAAAGAACTCATTTCTGTCAGGTTTCTAAGGCAAAGAAGACTTTTTTGACTGAACTTTTTTTAACATTAACTGGACCCAGAAGGTTACCTGGGATTCTGTTGATTAGGGTACATGAAGATGGAAAGAAAGAGGGAATTCAGTTAAATCAAAGTGTAGAAAGATTGAACTTGCACTGGGAGAGTAGCAGGCAGCTCAGCTTTAGAACTCAGAGAAGTGTGAATATAGAAGTGAACATCTCGGGGAGGCATATATATAAGCCAGATTCTTTAGTAGCTACTTATAGATAGCAGTGGGAGGACTGCAGCAGATTTTAGGTACGTGAGGAGGAAACACAATGTATAAGAGGTATACTGACCGGTTTCAAGCAGTAAAACAAGGCGTCTCTGATAATAACTCTGTACCAATTATGTGTGGTATTTAAAGCTTGCAACCATGTAGTAGCAAGAACATTTCTTTGTGTCCACTTACAAAATTTTTACCTGATAATAATCTATTAGACGTTGGATAGGTATCCCTACAAAAGAAGGTAGAACCAGATCTATGATTTATTGAGTTGGTGTAAGGGAGAAGGGCTATATAAATCTAGGATTCTATCCTCATTCTTTCTGGGTTAGGAAGGGTTGTCATCATTGTGCTTGAGCACAATGCATGGTAGTCTTAGATGACTTTGGTAAGGTTGACCTGTAATTAAAGTGTAGTTTGTTTAATTTGAACGTGAATTTCATCTTTACCAAACTCACGGAATTTAAGACTAGAATTTATAAGACTAAGGTAGCAACTTACAGCCTCAGTGATATTTTTGGTATTTAGTAGTTAAATTGAAAAGGCCCCGCAAATGACCTTTCCAGACTCTAAGGTGCACTAAGAAATTTTCAGAAAGCAAACTTAAATTTGAATTTGATGCTATTATTTTGTTATAAAGAAGGAATATGTTATGCAGAGCTAAGATACCAGAAGGATAGTATATATGAATATCATTTAATTGGAAGCTGTATTTAAATGATGCTAAATTATGCAGTAATGTTATAATTGGCAGAATATCATTTGGGTCGGAAAGACATCACTGACAATCTGGATGCTTGCAGATTTGATCTCACACAGTATCAATCTTGGATCGTTGTGGTTTTCATTTTAGATTTAAAGTGTTGGCATTGAGACTATCTCCCAGTTGACACATGCTTATGAAATCACCAGAAATAAGTATAGTAAAATTTGAAATGCAGTTGGAAAGTTTTTTAATATTATTGTATTCAATGCTTCTATTGCCTCAGAAGAACTGTAATGTTGTCTGAATGCTTTAGATGTGTACATTCTCTAAAGCAAGTGCTTTGGTGTAGCATTAATGTCTGAGTCTCTTTATACCTGAGCATATACATTCCAAGCAGAAAAGTAGCTGCGAAGGCTTTTTATCGGGATTCTGGCTTGGTGGTGGGTTTTCCCCTAAGTTTTGGTTTCTCTTCAGCTCATACTCAAAAATTTTAGTTCATTAAAGTAGTCTTGTAAAAGATCTTATTAGGGTTCTTTGAATTCTTTAGCTTTTTATACATAATGAAGAGATTTTTTTAAAAAAATATTGCTAGAATTTGGCTTCTGAAGCTGAATCTTAAAAATGCTAATGTTCTTTCAGATGCAGCATCATGAAAATGTGTTATGATTGGAGTTAATGTAAATCATTAAGCTCATTGAAACAAAAATAAAAAAAAATTTGTTGGTCAAAATAGATAATGAGTAGAAATACCTTTACACGTTTTGTTTTATGTCCTCTGTGGCATTGAGAGCTTATCTGGGAAACAGCAGTTTGATTTAGAATGGAAAGAAAGAGCTGTCCTTTTCTGGGGCTCACCGCTGAGGTAGCTGCGTCATTAGCACCTGACACACCTTTTAACGTGAATATTTTTAATGTCAGGAAAAAGTCAGATGACTTCCTTAATACTGAAACACCCCTCCTGCACATAGAATGGGAGGAGTATTTTATTTTATAACTTCCTTCAATTGTTTATATAAGTCATTTGTTTAAACTAGCAGTCCACTGCAAGAATGCACACATAACAAATAGTAATGATAACCAGAGTATGTCTCTGGGTCATAAGATTACTTCTCAACCAGTGAAAAGTTAATTCTTCAGAGAAATTGCTGTAAGTTGGTGAGTTGGTCCTTAGAATTCTGCACCAAAAGCAAGTACTCAGAATACACAGCTTTGTCTGTGTTAGTGAGTTCGTGGTCAGGTCACATTGTATTTCTTCCCTACACAGCCTCCTGGCTATTTGGCAGCTGTACTAAAGAGCATTGTGTGTATTTAGCAAGTTTTGAATTCCTTCATTTTGGAAGTGTGTTATTCTCTTGTAACCATTGAAACTGGGTACCAAATTCACAAATAGCTTTTAATGATGCATTCCTTCATGAGTCCTCAAGCCTTCATGCTTCTCAGTAAACAATTTCCTTAATTCAAGAAATAACCTTTCATCTTCCAGCTCACCAGAATTTGAAATCTTTTCATAATCTAGTACATACTCAGTTTTTTATGACAGCTCTGTGTGTTTCCTAAATATAATAGTTTATGAATATTAGATCAAACTTGTTAGTTATATTTTCAAATTCTATAGAACTTTGCCCAATTTTTGTCCACCTGCTCTGACTCAAGGACTCTCTAATGAAGTAAACACACAGATGTGCTGAGTTCCTGATCCTGCTGCTTTGTGGGTTCCCAGGCTGTGTTGTCAGTGTAGGATATGTGACTCACCTCCCTGTGGTGACTGCTTCATAAACTCTAAGGCACTATCGGATTCTAAGATGCAACCTTTCAGATGTTAAAATATGAGAAAGTACAACTCACAATCAAGAAAATACAGATTTTTTTTAATAGCAGGAAACACTTGTGTTCTTTTGGTCAGTCATTTTGCCTTCAATTCTGCTTAGTGAGATCAGGATCAGTTTGTTTTCTCTTAATTACATTGTTGCCATATATTTTCTGTATCATTATCAAACTTTGTCATTTTCTCTGATGATTATCCACTTTAGATAGCTTTTTACTTATTTCTGCTATCTTAATTTGTTTCTTTCTGCTTTATTATTCAGCTATTCTTAAAATTGTGACAAATTTAGACAATTTTTTTACCCTCAACACACTTAGGGTTAATCTGATCTTTCCTCTTACCAGATAATAAGAAAAGTCTGTTATATTTTCACTATCTTCTTACTCACAATGCACCTTTCTGTAGACCACATTCTCTAAGCCAGGTTTTTACTTTCTTACGTTTGAAGTATTTTCATTTAAGTGGCTTGATTATATTTTATATAAATATTTCGAGTGTGCAGGAAGTTTTAAGGCAGTGGGCATTTTAACACAGTACTTGGCATTAGCTCCATTCATCCCTTCATTTTGGGTTGCCCCCTCCTTCTCTGGAAACCTGTAGGATTTGGGCCTGTCCTTCCATTGTTATTTCATGCTGGGCTTTGTGCACTTTTCTTTCCTCGTGTACAGTTGACATGTTCCTGCCATTCAACAGTATTTTTAAATGTAAAGATTAGCATTTCTTTAGGTTCTAAAATATTTTATGATGTTCTAGCTTGTTATTGTTGGTCTTTTTGCTTATTCTGTTATCTTCTCTTAGCCCTCTACCTGTTGTCTATTAATGTTCTAGAAAAATATTTAGAATTACCTTCTAATACATTTGTTTTAATTATTTTTATTTTATTTGTTTTAGGATTTTGATTCAGGTTTTTCTTACTGAAATGTTTTTATATAATTTATTCTGATTAATAGTTCTACTTCACCAGCTCTTCCCAGATCCTCTCCACCTCCTCACCTACTTAAATCTATACCCTTTCTCTCCCCCCCCATTAGAAAACAAACAGGCATCTAGAAAAATTATAATAAAATAAGATTAATAACAAACCAGAATAAGACAAAGTAAACAGATTCACAACTGGATAGTGTGCAGAGAATGAGAGACCTTAGACCACTCAGTCGAAGTCAGGAGTCTCCATCAAACCTCTTCCCCAGGGCTCATGAAGCTCTGGGATGAGGAGGCAGAAAGATTGTTAAGAGCCAGTGGGGTTGAAAGACACCAAGAAAACCAGGCCTTCTAGACATAGCAGGACTGATGCACATATGAATTCAGAGAAACTGCAGCAGTATGCACAGGGCCTGCACGGGTCTAGCCATATGGGGTCCCAGTGCTGAGAGGGGAGCCAACACAAACCCCTCTCTGTAATACAGAGCTATCTCTAATCAATAACTGCTTGCATAGAAAAAAATTAGTTTTTTTGACCAAGTCTCATTGGATATTTAAACCATACTTAAGGGAGGCTTCAGGTCCAGCAGTAAATGGTTAACAGAACGAATTCAGTGTTATTTTAGGAGTTTTTTTGTTCTCATAATGGTTTGTCTGTTTTTGTTTTTGTTTTGTTTTTGTTTTAGTTTTTTACCTTATAGGTCTTTTGCTTATATAGTGTGGTTTCTCGTTTTCTTTTTCTAATGGGATTTCTCTCTGTGTGTATATGTTCCTTGTGCTTTTTCTTTAGCTCTTTTTTTTTCCTGAAGTCTACTTCTCCTAAAATTAGCATAGCTAATCAGTATAGGAACTCTGTAGACTTTTTTTAAAAATCGTTTTTGTTTATGGTGCTGGGGATCAAACCCAATGTGTGTATATACTTTAAGAACTGAAGTTTAAACGTGTTAAGTAAACTTGTCCAGGAGTACACATCTATGTGTTGAGCATGTTAACATGCGGTACTGACTTCTATTTTTTTGTCCAGTGCCAGTTTTGTTTTGATTAATGTTAACATGATATATCACTTGTCCATTTTTGTATCATTCCATGCCTGGTAGATCATCCCAATACATTTTTACTATTAATGTTTTAAAGAGATAATTACAGTTTTATATCAGCATGCCTGTAAGCCCAGCACTTGAGAGGCTGAGGCAGGAAGGTTGTGAGTTAAAGAACAGACAGCCTTGGCTGTATAAGAGACTTGTCTCAAAAACCAAAGATAGGTTTGGAGGGAAGGAGGTTTAAGGTTTGGACTGATGTAAAACTAGTGCAACCTGTCACTTCTGTGAGCAAAAGGAGGATACATTCTTTGACTCAGGTGTTCCAAGGATACCATTCCACCTAATTACTCATTGTCTTCTTGCATTCTTTATGGAATGTCTCCTATTTTTTCTCTTTTCTGCTCATTTGAAAAGTAAAACTATCAGATTTGGGGATATAGATTTCTGTTCTTTTGTTTACACCAACCAACCTCTCTCCTCCCTTTTTGCCCCTCCCCCACCCCTCTCTCTCTCTCTTTTCCTCTCTTCCCCACTTCTCTCTTCTTCTCCTCCTCCCTCTCCATGAATAAACAGTTTGTGTAACTACTGCTCATGTCTGTATATACTTTAAGAACTGAAGTTTAAACGTGTTAAGTAAACTTGTCCAGGAGTACACATCTATGTAGCCGTTGAAGCTGGGATGTGACTCTCACCTGTCTAAATCACAGAAAATCAGATGCACTTAGACACTGTGTAATATTGTGGATAGATAGCTTCTACCCAAACTCAAGGTTAAGTTCATGTCCTCATTCATTTTACACATTATTACTTAAATTATTTTGCTATGTTAAGGTGCTTCTCGCCGGGCAATGGTGGCGCACACCTATAATCCCAGCACTTGGGAGGCAGAGGCAGGCGGATTTCTGAGTTCGAGGCCA
>NW_022196906.1:53284153-53302017 GCF_008632895.1 Mastomys coucha | reverse complement strand
AAAAAATGCTTCTCTTCTCTTTTGTCAGGGTCAAATCTTATATGTCTATCAAAGCCTTACTATAAATGCCATTTTAGCTGCCAGTGTTCTTGGCTTCCAGCAGAAAGGAAATACCTAATGTCATTAAGTGTTATTTAACCTACTTTCTATATTATGTATGCCATGGTCATGTGATATACACACACAGTTCTTTCCTATTAGTCTGCAAGAAAGGGATATGTGTTCACTGTTTGTATCACTTATGTTGTAGAGCTTTGCCAGCATTGCTAAACAGTTACCATTTCAATATCAGTAGTCAGTGAGCGCTGTTGTTTAGTGTAATTTCTGCCCTTACTTTGTAAATATACTCTCTTAAATCAGTTTCTTCATCAGAGTTGTTGGCTTGTTATTAATTGTATGGATTTTATTTAAATATGATAAAGGATCTTGAGCATATATGTCTTAATACTGCCTTGGGGAATAACATTTATGAATATTGAAGACATGGCAAATAGCTTTAAAATTAGATACACCTTCCTGATTACACTAGCATCAATAAGGTTATTTGAATAAGCACGGCCATTTTAAGGATATTCAGGATATTTGGGAATCATTTGCACTTCAGACTTTTTCTCTTTCTAGAAGTGAAATAATGCTGATAGTAATAGGGAAATGATTCCCAGGCTGAAAGTAGGTGTCAAGTCTATCATTGTTTCTGTCATACAAACCTTGAAAAAAAATATATCTTTCAAGTTTTAAAACTCATGTTAGATTCTCACAAGACAATTTGATTTTTCTTTCAAATAATACATAACAAAAAAGTACATGCTATTTCAAGTAAGCACTATTGTTTTTTTAATCTTTTTTTTTTTTAATGTATATTATATCTTCATGTATACTTGCGTGCCAGAAGAGGGCATCAAATCCCATTACAGATGACTGTGAGCCACCATCTGATTACTAGGAGTTGAACTCAGGACTTCTGGGAGAGCAGCCAGTGTTCTTGACCACCGAACCATCTCTCCAACCCCCCCCCCTTTAAATTTTATGTGCATTAGTGTTTGTCTGCACATGTGTCTGTGTGAGGGTGTCAGATCTTGGAGTTACAGACAGCTATGAACTGCCATGTGGGTACTGGGAATTCAACCCAGGTCCTTTGGAAGAACAGTCAGTGTTCCTAACCACTGAGCCATCTCTCCAGCCCAAGTAAGCCCTATTGTAAGCATAGGATCTTTGAAAATTATTAGACTTTTTTCTACCTGAAAATCAGAATGTTAGAATTAATAAAATTTCTTTACATGAGCTTTGTTGAAAAAAATTATTCTTGTCCTGACAGATGTTTGTAAATTAGATTGTGACAGTGTACAAAGATGTTGCTCAGTAATCATAATTACACAGCATTATTCCTTTGCTCTAATTTTTGTCTCATTATCATACTTAAAAGAGGAATAATGATGAATTTTATTATAAGAAATCTATGTCACCTCTTGCGCACCTCACTGCCAAGCTGTGAAACTTCTCCAGCACACTGAGAGACACCATTGGGAGCACTGCATACAGCTTGAAGTCATAACTACCACATACTTTTCAGTGTCTCCTTTATGTGACACATTACTCTCAGGAGCAAATGATACGTGCATCTTCTCTTGTTCTACTACTGCTTTTATTTTTAATAAAGTACTGTGACTAATAGCTTCGTACAGTTGTTTCCCTGACTGAATACGAATGCTTTTACTCAACCTCTTTCATCTATTGGAGTAGTAGTTTTTTTATTGGATTCTAATTGTTGGTCTGTGCATCTCAAAAGCTTGCTTGTTTTTAATTGCTTCTTTTCAGCTGTTTGCTGTAGGGGAAATGAACTGTGCTTTCAGAATTATGGAATAGGACCCAGAAGAGAAATTATCAGGATGAGTACTGAGCTGTGTGAACTTTGATACACACAGTTTTTGTCAATTTTAGAATGGCATTTCTAACAATTTGGTTGGTTTTCCAATGGCACTTATAAAAACAGCTTATCTCTACCCTGATGGTATTGTGAAGATATTGCCTGATAGATACCATGTGAAATGACAGGGTGTCTTTTAAGATTTTGTTAGAATATGGTAGCATATTTACCAATGTGACAGCCCTACTGGCTTTACTCTTAAAATGGTGATGCTCTGTAGGGAAACTGTTCCTACATGCATTGTGAAGAATCTGCCTGTGATTGAGTGTTTCCTGTAACCATAGACAGCAGCCTGCACTGCCTAGCAAGACCCTGCCATTGTTTTGACAGTGCACTCATCTCTCTACTTCCAGACTGGAATAGAACACGATCATTCTCCTGCTGCCACAGCTTAAATTGGTCTGTGTCACTGCCACAGTTCTCCGAAATGATGTACCCTGAGCCCAAATAAACCTTTTCTTCCTTAGTTGCTTTTGACAGGTATTTTTCTCACAGCAACAAGAAAGGTCCTCAAAATACTAGGCAAGAGCTCTACAATTTACAGATGATCTTTGTCCTCAACTTAGGTGACTTTATTTGTTGTACTTTGAGGCAGGGTCTCCTTGTATAGGTACCCAGTCTAGTATGGAATCCACGTTCTTCTTCATGTCTCGCCTCCCAGGTGCTGACAGATATGTGTCAGCACCCCTCCCACCATGTGTGTGTGTCTGTGTTTTAACTGTAATCATCCTCTCCTTATAATGGGAATAAAATAAAACATTAACATCAAGAAATTAATAGCATGTCCTTTATCAAGCAAAATGTTGGCTAATTGGAGTTAGCCTTGAATATATTCTCTCATCTTAAAAGATACAAACTATCCTTGAAGCCTATACATCTTTTGTTTGTTGTACATAACTATTTATTATGGCTAGTACCATGATCCAGCATCTTTTATTACTGTATTACGTCTTTGAGAGAAATTACTAATAATTTTTACAACATTTTTAAAGCACATACATCTATAATAGAATATTGAACTTACTTCTGCAGTAGACAACCAGACAATAAACAAACTAGACAAAGAATATAGAAGAAATATTTTAAACATTTTGCAAGCATGCAAGGATCATGACCACTAAGATTAGTGAAATTAGCCCCACTTACCTGCCTGGAATACTTCCTGGAATGCTGCCCAGGGTGGGTAAGGGCACCCTTACATCTGGGAGCAGATCACCTAGCAAGGTCAGAGTCAGATGGAAGAGTTAGGTTTAGAACAGCAGTTGGAATTTATAGATCTACTTGAGAGAAATGTACAGGAAAGGAGCTCAGGAGAGTTGTAGGAATTCATTCTCCTCCAGCCTTTTGGATACCATGTTGCATTTATGTTCTGTCTGTCTCTTTCAATTTGACAGTTCTTTAGACTTCTGATCTTAAACACTTACAAAGTTTTGGTCAAAGTATATGTTCTTTCATTATCTTAAGGTTATGCTGATATGATTTTTCTTTCCTTAAGTACAAATGGGAAGTGACCTTGTAGTGCTTCTGTTTTTCAATACACCTTGCTGTTTGGTCATGTTAACCTTGATGTTACCTTGGTGTGACTTAGGTGGCATCTTCCATTCTATGCCATTCTGATCTCCTCACTTGAGTATAAATGTTCGGGAGGATTTTGAAGTCTCAGAACTCCTTTTACAAACTCTGGTATACTTCCTCCTATCCATGTCATCCCTGCTTCCAAATGTACTGACAGTTCCTCAAGATCAACTGATTTTTGTCTTTTCAGCCTGCCCCTTTCAAGTACTTAGGATTCCATAATTCTTCCATTAAACTTACTTTACTCTTATCTACCTTATTTCTTAATACATTTTGATTTATTTAAAATACTTTTTTGTTTAATACAAAATGGAATTTATGATGTCCTGGTGATTACTTGGGAATAGTTCTCAAGTCAGGTATGGTGGTGCATGTTTTTAATCCCAGCACTCAGGAGGCAAGCAGATTTCTGTGAGTTCGAGGTCAGCCTGGTCTACAGAGTGAGTTCTAGAACAGCCAGGGATACACAGAGAAACCCTGTCTAGAAAGACCAAGAGCAAACAAACTAACTAAAATTAAACCAAAAATAACCATCCGTGTAAGGAATAATAAAAGTGACTCTATGCTTGGAAATACTTTGTAGCGATTGGGAATCTTGAAATTCGTTTTTATTCAGATGTGGCCTCTTCAAGCCATATGTTGTACAAAAGTTTGGGAAGCAACATGTTTGGCATCATTCCATTTCCTTATTTATGTGTGTAACTATAAAGACATCTGTATTAGTCAACTTTCTCATGCTGTGATAGAATACCTGGGGAAACTACCTAAAGGAAGAAAGTTTGTCTTTGCTCATGCTTATCGAGTTTTAGTCCATGGTCACGTAACTGTTGCTTTGGGCTTCCTGTAGTGAAGTATTTCGTAACAAGAGTGTTAGCCGAGCTTGTTCACTTCATGACTCCTGGGAAGTTGAGGGAAGGGAGACAGGGAAAGGTTTAGGAGAGGCAAGAAAGGAGATCCCAAGTAATATCTCAAAGGTATAAAGATACCAACTACATTCTAGTAGAAATATTTGGATGTAATGGAAAGTGAGGGGACCCCTGCAGGTGTCAGACAGAAAGGCAAACCACATGAAAAGATAAGAATGAAAACCAGATTGACTTTATCAACCTGGATCAAACTTCTGGGAGTCTAATGCCATGTGGTTCATTATCAGCATGTTTAAAACATGGTGCAGTATGGGAAAAGGTTTCCAGGCAACAATCAGTCCAATTCCAGATGCACAATAAAACTTAAGATATTGACTACATAGAAATTCCTTTTCAAAGTGCATGTGACTATGAGGGTGATTTCCATAGATAAAAGGCCTAGAATCTAGTGTAGTCTCTGATCAATAGCATAGAGGTCAGCAGACCATAGGGATCTCCCCTAAGGTAATGGTCTAGAGAGGGGAGAATCTGGGGTAAACATTCTGTGATTCCTCTCCTAAGGATGAGTAATGGTTTAGAGATGGAGGAGTCTGGGATAAGCATTCTGGAACATTTGGGTGAGGACTGCCTCCACCGTTAGCAAAAAGGTCACCAGGTCATTAACAGCCCCCACTCTCAGCTTTCTGGATGGAGTGCAGGTATTTGATTCCTCTCCTCCACTGAGGAGATACCTCTTCATGATTAACGTTCCTGGTTCCCGTAATGCTTCTCTGGAGTACAGGCCCTCATGCCCTCTACAGGAAAGGAAAATGTTAGTTCTTCTCCTTCCAAACTTCTGCTTGTGTAAGTTGTTTTTATAATTGGCTCACTGTGTCTTTACAATAAGAAGCATGAAAGTGACTACTCAACATGGTTGAACAGCCGAGCAGCTTCCAGGCACAGAGGCCTTTCTGCAGTACAGGATCACGGCTGGTATTTAATCTAGGGTGCCCAGAACTGATTACTGTCTGGGAGAAAAGATTGCATGGTTAAGATTTAGAAGTGTTACATGCAAACAACATAGGATTTTTCTCCTGTAGAATTGTCAGATTGTCTAACACTGGGCTCCCATGTGTCTTTATGTCTCTCTCTCATACACACACACTCCCTCTTTTTCCCTCTCTCCCCTTCTTTCCTTTCTTTCTGGTGTACTTGCTAACATATCATACATGTGATGGTGTATGGAGCTGTACCTTTGTTGACATTCATGCATCCCGTAGATCTCATCCAATTCTAGTCAATGTCACCATGAACAAACCTGGGACTTACCAATATAATAGAGTTCTTTACATGAGGAAACTAAGGGCTACAGAGAAAGAACCTTTCCCAAGACACTCTTGCCTTTTGAGGGAATTTAGAAATTAAAAACACACACACAAACATTTTGTATTTCAAAATGAAATTTTAAATGTGCCTACTCACAGCTCACTTCACTGACTTAATTAGGTGTCAAATTAGAATAATTGGATCCTCTTAACCAAGGGCAACATGTCCAGCACAGAACTTCATGATCTCCACTTCAGAAACAGCTTCAGGTGTGTGTAATGTGTTAGTTACTTGAAGCTATTAGTCCCATATTGGCCTGTGTCTGTTGCTATAGACATGGACAGTGTGAACAACAAAGCTGAACAGCTCATTTTGTGCAGTGAGCCAGAAAGATCCAGAATACAGAATGAAAGGTATGTTCCATCACATAACAGTGTCTCTCTAGGCTGGGGATCAACTTGTAGAAGACTGTGAGCCCAGTGCTGAGGTTTTCAGGCTTATGCTATGGGAAGTTTTGGAGCAGAGTGCGTGATCAGGTCTTTGAACTCTCGGGAGTAAAAATTCTGATGGCAAAAGGACAACAAAACAGCATAATTTTTCAAAGAGTATGATTGCCTATATTTGGCCTCAAGATCTGTGGTTTCACTTAGGCTTTCAGCATGTGATGATTGATTAACATTTATAAAAGTCTTGGAGTAGTTTCCAGATGTTAATTTTGTGGAAGACTTAGTTAGGTTGTTTTAAAATCAAGTGTTCTGTGTAACAGAAATGCCCTAGAACTCTGTGAGCATTGCTATTTTATATTAGGCTATGTGTTTCACTATGTTTGTGCTTATAGCTGAAGAAAACTTGATAATGTTACATTTTAATAGACTAACTCTTCCAAGGAGTAGACATAAAAAGGAAAGAATAAATGGTTCCCAGTGACCCAGCCACACTGGAAGTGAAGTTTCCATTCTGCTGGCTACATTCAGGGCCTTTACACTAGAAGTCAGAGTTAGTTATTTCTCTACCGCTTGCTATGACCCAGGACACGTGATTCCATGTCCTTCAAATGTCATCCTCTGTAAGATTGAGACAATATGGCAGTACAGATTACAGAATTGTTGTGATGATTTCCTGGTCCACATAATGAGGCAGAGTTCCGTGTGGAAAGTGCTTAGATACCTCTAGGAGACTGTTTGCCTTATTGCCTACCACTTAATTCAAAACTGTGTAAGATAAGAGTGCTTATCTAATCCACTGGAGGCCCTGGACTCCATCTCCACAAATGGCAGATGTGGGAGAAACAAAGACTACAAATTATTTTTTCCTCTGCCTGTTTTTTACCAATTTCCCCAGGAATTTTATAGTAACTTTTTTTAACATGAGACCCTCTCTGAGGGGTGGGGTATGTGTGTGAGGGAGACTAAATGTGTACTTTTGTCTCTAGAAGGAAGATTTAGGTTGAGTACAAGGAGTAAAGTTTCTAAAATCAGAACTATCTAATAGGGTAGGCCACCTCAGGAAAAGCAGGTTAGCCATGGATGCTTAGTGTTTGCATTGCTTCATCTCTTGCACCCAGTACTGCATGTCTGTAGCTGTTTACATCATGGCGAAGATCCTGGTGGAGGATCCTGTTACCTATATTGTTTTATGTGGTCTTGGAATTTGGGGTTCGGGTTTTTATAGTGATATAGCTAAACAGATTGGCATAATGACAATTGAAGTGTAATTTATCAAGGTGAGAAAAGTTGTCACTTCCTTGGGTATTGCCAATGTGGATAACAGAGCTTAATATTAAAATTGAAAGTGTAGCTTTCTAATCTGTAAAGCTGAAAAAAACTAAATGAAGTCATATACCCCCACCCCAAGACTTTCCCCTGGGGTCCATTGTAGAGCGTAATGAGGAGTACCTATACTATAATCATTATAGATAGGTTTTTCCATATTTTGGTAAAGTAGAAAATACTGAGGTCCACCGAACTATGAGAGTTATATGCAGAGTTTGACACATATTGCATGCTGCTTTCAATATTAAGATTACCTGGGCACTGCTGTGTCGTCATTTAGGATGTGTTATTCTCAGCTGTCCTTTCCCTGTTCCTTATCCACAACCCTTATCAGATCAGAAAATCTGTTCCACAGCGATGTGTCTTGAATATCCCCATTAGTTTGCAGTAGTTACCCCGGCCTGCATGTTAGCCTTCAGTTTAATGGCCTTTTTTATGTTCATTCATTTTATTTTATTTCCCATCGTGGTTTTGTTTATTTCTTTTTTGTTTTTTGTTTTTCTGTTCTCTTTAAAAACCGTCGTGGTTTGCCCTTCATATTCCCCAATGTTTGCACATGACAAGATGTTGCCATCCCAACATTACCTCCCACTTCACTGACCAGTGCCACTACTGACCATCTAGCACCAGCCACAACGGGACCACTACCTTCAGCTCCTCGAGACGTCGTGGCCTCCCTGGTCTCTACTCGCTTCATTAAATTGACATGGCGTACACCTGCATCCGATCCTCATGGAGACAATCTCACCTATTCAGTGTTCTACACCAAGGAAGGGGTTGCTAGGTAAGTGCTGCATGTAAGATGCCAGTGGACTGCATCTTCTTACACCTTGCCTGGTCATGCTCACCCTATCTTATTGTGCAGGGCTTGTACCAATTTCAGTCCAGAAAATAAGATTGTTGAAATATGTCTTCCTCAGTGTTATTTAGGGCATTATATAAACTCCACACACATTGTAGGCCTAGCAGATAGAGCTGTTTAGGTGGAAGCATTCAGATAAAGCCTGGACTGTGCCTGGTGTCTTTTGATTACTGATCGTAGTGCAGGGACTCAAACAAATCAAATCAATATGTATGCTGAATAAACATTGCCACCGAAGCACATCTCTGACAGTAGAACTATATACCTTTCTCATAAGATTCATTCAACATAAAGTGTAAAGATTAAAGTCAGTATCACTTATTAGTCAAGTGAATTTAATTTTGTACCAATAGGGTCTTTTTGATGTCAAAAGAGTACTTGGGAGTAATGTCCCTACAATGCCACTGTTGGTAAATTCCCTGGTACCTCCACCCACCTCAGGAGCTTACGCTGTTTACAGGAAAATGTCTAGAATCTCCAGACCGCTTCATCCCATAGCCTGGCTTTCTTTATTTGCGTATATACCCTCATTTTCCTTTCTTCTCAGGTAAACTCATTTTCTAGGGAAGCCCTCTACTTCTCAGTGGTGCCTCTGTTCCTAGTCTCTCTGAGTTCTTTCTCCTTTCCTCTTTCCAGCTAAAGCTGCATGTCTTATTCCTTCTGTACCAATTTAAGCCCCATTAAGCCCTCTCAGGGCAGTCTCCACTGTTACTCTCCATATGTATTGAAACCACTTATATTGACAATTATCTATAATAAGGAGAATAATTTAAGGTTGTTAGGTTGTTTCATGTGTATTTACATTGTTTTCCCCACCAAATTATGAACTCTGTGAAAGACCCATGTCACCTGCTGATGTTGTAGATTATTTTATTGTTCTCATCTTGGAGCCTTAACACTGGAAGTACAGTCCTACACCTGTGGTTTGCCTCATCACAAGTTGCAGTAATATACCTTTATCTTGATAGATTGGACTACTTGTCAAATAATGCTTACTGAAAACAGATTGTTTGAGATTTTACAAAGATAAGGAAATAAAGTCCTATACATAAAAAGATAGAACAGTACTAGTCTACTGAACATGAAAGTCATTAAATAAAAGGAAGTTTAGAGAGTGGTAAGTGCTGAGAACAAGAAAACTAAAAACTAAAACAAGAAGATAAAAAAGAAGAAATAAAACAACAAAACCTCCCAGAACCCACACTCACACCTCCAGAGTGGAAGGATGCAGCAGCAGCACGTGGGTCCTAGCAGGTTTCAGTGTCAACATCAGAATAACCTCTGGGTGACTTTGACAGCCTAATTGCAAATGTCATGTAAATTCACAGGGAAGAAGGCATCTGGTTATTCCTGTGCATAAGGCGCACTGTCTCTACAGCGGGACCTTTTCCTTCATTAACACTTCTGCCCTACATAGATTTCCCAAACATAATTATTCTTGGTTTCTTGTCATGCTCAGATAACACTCCTCCGGTCTCCCCTAAATGCCCACATACAAGTTTCTATTCACTTGTACACTGTATTAGACCCAGCTTATCCTAGTACCTTTTGTTAAATTTTTAGAATTTACATATCTGATGATGTCATTTGGGAGCTAGAAGTGGGCTGAGACATTTACAGTGACAGTTGCAAGGACACAAGAGTTCAGTTTCCATTTCTGAACTAAGGATTCTGACACCTTAATGCTTATCTCCCTGACTCAGAGCTTTTGGTAGAAATCAGTATGAGATTAAAAATAAAGCACACATTTGGAACCACATGTTGGAATACCAGTAAGAATTTGGGCATAATAAAATGAGAATGGATGATTTTAGACTTTTGAGCATTTGTGCCCTCTGTAATTAACAGTTTGTAGTTAGCAGTATTTTGAGAGCACTTTTCAAGTTTATAATAAGAGAAGGAAAAAGAATCCAGAGAGAGAGCAGGTATGTTGATTTTGATCCAACAGTTGACATCTGGATGAAGGTAACAGCAGTGACCTAGAGTGGGTAGGAAATGTGGAAAATATATTAAAGAAGATGCTTGAAGAGGCTAAGCTTTGTTACTTCATTACGCTTGATTTATGAAGGTATAAAAGAAGTCTAAAATGAAGTCTTAAACCTATATTGTGATTATTTTGTCTTATAATATAAACAGTTTATTTAGCCTTCTTTGGCTTATGTTTATCATCTTAAAAACAAGGATAATAAATTATTTTATGCAGTATAGTAAGA
This sequence comes from Mastomys coucha, assembly GCF_008632895.1. Taxonomy (NCBI): domain Eukaryota; kingdom Metazoa; phylum Chordata; class Mammalia; order Rodentia; family Muridae; genus Mastomys; species Mastomys coucha. Next base: position 53,291,500 of record NW_022196906.1, on the reverse strand, counting down.
ATACAGTGTAAGAATGTAGACCACTGCCTTACAGGCAAACTTCTCTACTTCTGCATTTAAAATTTCAACCACCAGGTGGCACTATGTGCCTTGGTCATAAGTAGTAATTCTGTTGGGCACTTAAATTGCATAATCCAGAGGGTCCTTCGATTGCCTTTTTTATACCTGTGTAGTATTTGTCCTTTTTACCATTTAAATGCCTTTATTTTAAATGCCAGTGCTTTTCTGATATGGCTATTAAATGAAAAGTTGAGAGTTAGTGTTAATAGTATTTTCAAGATGGATGAAACGTAGAGCTTTAGTCTAATTCTAGGGCTGCATATAATGGATACCAGGCCAAATCGGAGCCATTATTTTTATGATTCAGGAGCTAATAATTGAATGCAATTCAATTATTAATTGAATAATTGAATTGAAATAAGAAAAAAAATAATTGTTTCTGTATTTTAAAACAGGGTTTGTTTTGTTTTGGTTTGGTTTGGTTTTTGTTTTTTAAGTATTGTATAAGCAAGAGTTTTGCCTGTAAGCTTTACTGTCTGGCACTTTTAAGAAAAAGTTACCCAACCTGTCTCATTCTTTCATTAAATACCTAAAGAAAGTAGGGTTCAGAAAGAGCTAGTGGCTTGCTCATAGCCTCTTGACAGGCTTACAGCCCTACCATAACCAGAATTAGATCTCCTAGCTTCTTGTTCAACACTGTCTTAATATAAAACACACTTTTTTCATTCTCATTTGATTCAGCTGGAGAATTCAAATCTCAGTTCCATTGTAACTACACAGATATCCTGAAAATAGTCCTTTATGATTATCACAGGTTGCTGTTCTGAAATTGCCTTCTCTTTCTTCTGAAGAGAAACTTGGTTCATATAGACCAGTCTATCAGAGCCTTCTTAGATGGGTCTTTCATCTCTGAGAATCATGCTTATGACTGATAACAATGATTCTATAGAAATTTGTTTCAGGTTTTAATAATGTCACTGATTTCTCCCATTTCTCTACCTTTCAGAGAGGAACAAACAAAAAATACATACAATTTCAGCAATGTAATACTTAGGATCAGAAGGCAAATTTTAAATTCTGTATGTGTGTGAATCTCCTTCTGTGTGAGCATTCTGTCTACTACTTGTGGAGTGTGTAAGCCTGAATGAGACAGTCTTATACTTCACTTTCAAGTAAAATACTATCCCCAATTGTTTTTCTAGGAAATATATTGTTTAAAAATTTATATATAGGTGAGTAATAGCCTATGCTGTATAGTTCAGTCCTTCCCATTAAACAGAACAGTCATGGGTGATCAAAACAAGGTTTAGCTACCTCAAAGTATAAAAATTTGGATAAAAATTATTGCTAAACAATAATTTTTTAACACTATAGTATTCTTTTTAGGTGGCCTAGCCAACTACAGTGTAACAACCTCTGTAAATATTCTGTGGCCACTTTGTTTTTGTTTTGTTTGTTTTTGCCAATTTGGTTTTTTAAAAAAAATTTGTAGATGAAAATATAATTACACTGGTTTCCCATTTCCCTTCCTCCCCCGGCCCCCCCCCCCCGCTCTAACTCTTCTCATTGTCCCCCTTCCAATTCATGGCCTTTTCTTTGTTATGTTTTACACACACACACACACACACACACACACACACACACACACCCTGCTGAGTCGTATGTATGTATTTGGTTATAATCAGTGATATCAGTAATGTTTGAGCAAGATCACCCAAGCTTGCCAAGTATTTACAAGTATTTACAACTGTTCTGCCAGTCTTCATATACTGTTCTGCCTGGTAATGCTCAGTTTCACTTTTGAGAGTAAATGTGACTTAATTGACTTGATCTCCCAGGAGCTAAAACTATCTAGAGGTATGCTGTATTGATCAGTTTCTTTCCTACCCCTTCTTTATCCAAAGGGAGCGTGTTGAGAATACCAGTCAGCCAGGAGAGATGCAGGTGACTATTCAAAACTTAATGCCAGCAACTGTGTATATCTTCAAAGTTATGGCTCAAAATAAGCATGGCTCGGGAGAGAGTTCAGCTCCTCTGCGAGTAGAAACACAGCCTGAGGGTAAGTCTTTCACCTGCCTGTTGGCCACACCATGAGAGGGACTGTTTGGAGTCCTGTCAGCTTTTCGTCATGCATAAGGGCTTTAAGCTCTTTCTAGATGGGAACATGAATTTTATTGGACATAGCAAGTACAACGACACTCAGTGTATTTCTACTTTCTTTCATATTCATATTTTCCTGATCTTTTAAGGATTAGCTCAGAAGTCTTGTAGAACCTTTCTCTGATCCTGTGTATGTATATGATCCTAAGATACATCATCAGTTCACTCCTTAATTGCTTTTATTATGAACAGTTCCTACAATGTCTGTAATATAGTGCTTTGCACAGTGGTGGGTATTTAACTTTGTTGCCAGCTGGAGTGCCCTGTGTCAACATAACCTCAGTAGTTAGAACCTCTTTGCTTTGAATCTATGTTCTTTTGTGCTCAGTAGGATTGCCTCTAATTACATTTCTAAGGCTTTCTGTGACTAAGGTTAAGTGTCAGGTTGGCTTATACTATAAATGTCCTGTGTGCCTTAACTTTTGCTTATAAACTACAAGCCTGAGTTTATAAGAAATATCAGAATGTTTTTCCTTCTTGAAAACTTTTAACTGTTACTTCTTGCCATATTTTTCTCAAAATGGTCTCTAGTTAATTTGTATGGTACTTACACTAGCTTTTCTGTGTTTAGGAGCCTAAATAAAAGACTTTGTTTTAGTAGGGAGCATGTGAGATACATTTGTATCTCCCTGTCTGGGAGTTGAATTTACCAATTACAGAACAGAAAGAATTCAGGAACTTTGCCTGATTGATGGAATAAAGGCAACTTTTTAATGTTACAGCAAATTACTTATCCAATGTTTGTGTACCTCCTATGCCAAGTACTATACAAAGTACTAAAAACACAGAGATAGTGAACAAATAATGTCTGTTCTTGAGCATAAGCAGTAGTAAATATAATAAGGAGGCGTTTGGTCACAGTAGTGGTGATACTAAAATCATGAGTCAATGCTAGGAAAGAACACAGGGCCATGAAAGAGTGTCCAGAATTGATTTAAGGTGAATGCATTCTCATTGCAGAGGTAGGGGTGCTAAATTTCTTAGTTAACTGTGTTCAGATTAAGTGTGGGAACTATCCATTAGATTTCAGGCTCCATCCCCCTTTATTTGCTTTTAAGGGAGGCACCATAATTGAGAGATACTAGAGTAGAATTCAGAGCAAAGAAGAATTTATATAAAAATATAGAAAAAAAATCCCAGAAAAGATGGAGCCTGTGGTTGACCTTAAAGCATTTGACATAGCACAAGCATTCTTGGGGAAAGAAACTGGATGACCCAAATCCCAGAAATAGGATCAAACAGTTCACATGCAAAGTGAGTCATGACGAGAACGAAGGAAGGGCCACTGGGTCTGATCTGCTGCAGAGGTCTGTCCTGGGGCTGTGAACCTTCTGAAAATGAAAATACCTGTGTCTATATATACCTGCATTCCCCTTGGAAAATGACTATAGCTTTCATGAACATTTCAGACTTTGTGTTCAGATTGTTAAACCATTGAACTAAAAGAATCATTGTCAAATTTAGAAGTGAAAGAAAAGACATAAGGAGAAGTGGCTTTATTGTGTACCTACTGTGTGCCTTTCACTGTGTTGGGCAGTTCAGATATAAAGATTAGTAAGCCCTGAATTCTGTTCATAAGGAATTTACAACCTACTACGAGAGACAGACAGTTAAATACACAATAGTATGAGGTGCTACCATCTCATGGAAAGAAACTGAAATAATTAGTTGAAGAGCTTTGGTTAAGAAAGAGTAGTTGAATGAGGTTATAGGCAGGAGGAACAACTGGTTCTGATGCAGGCTTTTGGAATTTGTAACGTGACAAGAGAGATGCCAGCAGTGAAGAGGGGCATGCACCTCCTGAAGGTGTGGGGCATATGGAGAGGTATGGATGCTGAATTAGTCTTTGAAGAGTATTTTGCGATTTAAAATTTCTATTTGTTATACCATTGTACAGCTGACTTGAAAGAATCATTAGTGCCTTTTTAAAGGATCGTATTTGCTTAAGCTTAACCAATGAGTATATTGAAGGTGATGTTAAGGAAATTTGTTTTTCTATTTGTTTCTCCTATTTTGTTTTCCTCTCTCTTTAGTTAAGTTGGAAGAAAGTTTCCACAGCAACAAAAGTGTGACAAACCCCACCTGTCAGGCTACACAGGCTGTGCTGTTAACATTGAACAAATAGCGTGATTCAGGATTAAATAACACAAACAGCTGTTAAAGTGACTACATTCAGCTCTTTCTACATCTATAGCAAAACAAATCCCATGGCATAAAGCTGTTGTTTGAGAAAAAGTTTTTTTAAACATTTTTTTCCTTGTCCTTAAATCTAAAGGTGTCTATCATAGTGACATTATTGCTAGAAAACTTATTTTTAATACAGAATTTCTCCCAAAGTATAGAGCTGAGCAGCTAGCTAGGATCTATATACTATTGTGAAAGAACTCTTATCAGATGAAAAGAATATTCTGAAAGGGTTGATGTAAGAGCCACTGTAGAATTTAGATCCAGGGTCTACAGAGGACCAGCTACCCCACTAAAAATACTGTCCTCATCTCCTTACTGAGCTCCAGGAGGTTGTGTTTTAGACTAAAAAAATGACCAATTTCTGGCTCCACCATTATAAATTTCCCATGACTTGGAAAGGTTCTTAACCTCAAAATTCATGGGAATGGTAGTACTTTGCACCTCATTTTGTTAATGCTAAGATTAAATTAGAACAGAAAAGGAAAGAAGCATGTAGCATGTTAACTTTATTAAATGTTTGATTCATTGTAAACATTCAGTAAATGGTAGCTATTTCTGAACTTGATGCTATTTCTTTAATGGGTTTTATTGCCTTGTTGCTCTTCCATGGTTGTATTCACACATCCTTTCTAAGCATGGATCTGACTGTCATGCTCTGGTTCACTGCCTGTCAGAAAAATCTAAACCTCCTAGCAGGACATCAAACATTCCTCTCCGTCTAATTGTTGTTTCCAACATTATTTCTTCCACATCCATTCTGTGGTACAACCATACAAGTCGTATAACATTGTCTTCCCACTTATCCCCCTCATTGCTCCAATGACAAATAATCTTCTCCCAGATGTCTAAGAAAACCATTTATTTGTAATACCAAGAAATTCACCAGCTCTTCTCTTCCCTTCCCTAAGGAACCCTTCACACAGCAGAATCCTGTACTCGCTACTATTTCATTCCAGCCACCATATGAATCTGTCGGCATTTATTAATGTGCCTGATTCTGTGCTAAACTGAGAGATCTTTGTGAAGGGGACTTCTACCCATCCCTGTGTTCCCAGGACCTGCTTAGTGTTCAACAGCAGAAAGATCTCTTCCAGTGGAGGTTGCTCTTATGTGCTGCCTTGTCCCTCTACAAAACCAGAATTTGGGGCTGAAGAGGGCTCAGTAATTCAAATATTTATTGTGCAAGTCTAAGGACTTGAGCTCAGATTCCCCAGCACGCACATAAACCTAGGCACACACCTGCAACTCCAGCTAAGGGATTGGGGAAGGGAGGTTGGATCATCCAGCCAAGCTGAAACAGGTATGCCTCAGCTTCAGTGGGAGCCCCTGTCTCAGAGCATGGCAGTAGAACATAATAGAGGAAGACATCTGACACTGACCTCTGGCTTCCACACAACTCTGTGTGGTAAGAGAGTGTGGATATACACATGTACTTCTGAGAATTTGTAAATCACAAGAATTGTGTATTTTTCTTATTTTTAATAAATTGAAGGTACTTCATTTCTGGCTTGAGTTATGTAAAGGAGAATGTACATATCCTAAAAATCTTCAATCAAATAAATTGTCTTTTTAGCTTTTATTGTTTCTGAAACATGGCCTTTGTGACAGTATTGCTGAGAATGACTATTGTGAACTGCAGTAAATCTGATTATATCTTGATCTCTTGGAATTCTCTTTTTCAGTTCAGCTCCCTGGCCCAGCACCTAATATCCGAGCTTATGCAACGTCACCTACTTCTATCACCATCACATGGGAAACACCATTATCTGGCAATGGGGAAATTCAAAATTATAAATTGTACTACATGGAAAAAGGAACTGATAAAGAACAGGTATAAAGTGATATAATTTTTTTGGTGAACCACAACGGTTTCTCAGCAGTAGAACAGTTGCCTAGCATACAAGATGTGCTAGTACTGTAGCCTCCACCCCAAAATCTTACAAAGCTCTCTGGTTAGTTGAAGAAATCAAAGGTGAGGGAGATATATGTCTGAAACTGCCCCACAGTTTCACGAACTTGGGTTCTCTTAGGCGAAGGACCAAAGGACCTGAAATACAGGGTTCGAGATGCAAGAGAAAACACAAAGCTAAGTTGCGTCCCAATCAAGGCTTCGTACTTTACTTAGAATATCCAGACTATATATAGGTTAACAAAAAACCGAAACTGAATCTCTAGGTTGCATGATATTTGCATAACATAAACACTGCAGAAGTCAGGCACCAAAGTCCCCAGCAACTTAGAAGGTCTCCAGTCAGGTCCTTATCTCAGTGTGAATTTCCAGGCAGCTGCTTCAAGGAAGAACCCACAGTCTGCAGAGAGCTTTTGTCTTAGCTCCCCAGGTGGTAGCCTCCAAGCAGAGACTGCCAGAGTCTAATGGCTGAGCTGAATTGAGGAGGGAACAGCTATATAGGAAATTAAATGATGATGGTATCTATTTTGTTGTACTAAGATTTATTTTGTGGTTTTTACCAGCAAGGACTAGTAAGCATCAAATAATATTTCTAAGTAAATTACTGTTGTTTATAATTAACTAATCTGCTTTTATTATAAATAATATTCTGTAAGAGGGTTAAAACTGTATTATGCAGAGTTTGTTCATTTTGTAGCATTTCTTTTAGTTTGAGCTCTCTCTGTGTGCACATGTATATACAGATATGTATTCTATTTCATTCAAGGATGTTGATGTTTCAAGTCACTCCTACACCATTAATGGGCTGAAAAAATACACAGAATATAGTTTCCGAGTGGTGGCCTACAATAAACATGGTCCTGGAGTTTCTACACAAGATGTTGCTGTTCGAACATTATCAGATGGTGAGCTTTTTCCTTTGCAACAAAATACCATTCTTAGTACCTCTAATCAGTGAAATCATGTGCTTTGATGTAAAGAAACTTTTATTCATATCCCCATTTTACCTCTTTTTGTTGTTGTTGTTGTTTTGTTTTTTGTTTGTTTGTTTTTTGTTTTTGTTTTTTTTTTCGAGACAGGATTTCTCTGTT
>NW_022196906.1:53264057-53281582 GCF_008632895.1 Mastomys coucha | reverse complement strand
ACAAAACAAACAAAAAGACTTTATATATTTATGTTCATTTAAGAAAATACTAGTAGTGATGTATTGTTCTGAAGTATATTGTTCTGAAGTATACAGTTAATATGTTTGGAGTTATTTAAAATTTATATTGAGAAAAATGCATTTTCACTATTGCTATAGATGAGCATCTACATAAGACTGTTAAATTGATTGTTGTTTTATATCAAACAACTTTTATAATACTCATTTTTATTGTTATAATATTTTATAAATTTTAAAGAATATGACAAAAAGTACCCTATCAATATATACTACATTTATGAATATGTACATCCAAAAAAATCAATAAGCTTAAAAATAGAAACTGGCACACCACAGACATTCAAAATGATTGAGTATCACTGGGCAGTGGTGGCGCACGCCTTTAATCCCAGCACTTAGGAGGCAAAGGCAGGCGGATTTCTGAGTTCCAGGCCAGCCTGGTCTACAGAGTGAGTTCCAGAATAGCCAAGGCTATACAGAGAAACCTTGTCTCAAAAAAAAAAAAAAAAAAGAAAGAAAAGAAAAGAAAAGGTTGGGTGTCAAACAGTGCATTGTGGTACTCATCTGTAATCCTAGCACTCAGGAGACTGAAGCAGGGATCATGTTCAGACCTGCCTCAGTTCCACAGTGATGCCCTAGAAGTTACTTCACAATCATTACATCTATAATAAGATCTGATGCCCGCTTCTGGTGTGTCTGAAGATAGCTCCAGTGTACTCATATACATATAATAAATAAATCATTTTTAAAAAAAAAGAATGCTAAATATTGGATGTGTTATTATATATATTTGATACCATTTTTAAATCAAAATCACAGCTTCCAAATGTGATTGTGTTTTAGTTTGGTTGGAGCCTGCTGTTATACTCAGGAGATATTAAACTATTGAATTCAGATATTCAGAAATTGAAATAGATGTGAGCTATTTCAGAGTAATCTGTCACAGTGACTTGCAGCCATCGCTCAGATAATTCAGAAACAATGTGTGGTAGATAAACCCATACCTATGCAGTTCTAATTATGTACTTATAATGGGAATAATAAAGTAAATTTTGTAGAATGCTAGTAATTGGTGAAACTAGAAGGAGAGAATACAATGTTCATTATATTATTCTTTGTTCTTTTCTTTGGACTTGATGTTTTACAGATAAAAAGAGAAAACAAAAGATAAATTATAGCTCATCAATCCAACTGCATATCCAGTTGGTCATGATTTGAAAGAAAAAAAAAAGACTTTTATAGCCTTTTAAATCTACATGTAAGCCAAATTTTAACTGCACTTAAATAGGTTGGCCTACTGACTACAGTGCCATAAGAATGAGGTTTCTTAACATGGGGTTTAAGGCAGCACTGTGAAGTAAGGAAAATCCCAGGTCTTAGGCCTACTAAAAGGAATAGCTTGATCAAGTAAACCACATAGAAGCTCATCTGTAAACTACACGTACATGAAGTGGACACACCAGTAAACTCCTGTGAGCTGTAAGGACTGAGGACCTGCCACATAGTAGCTTGCAACAAACCCTCGCTTTGAGGGTGGGGATGACGCAGTCACATGTTACGTTGAATGTCTCAATGGCTAAGTTACTTCTTAAAATGGACATGTTTTCAGAATAGCTGGGCCCTACCTCAGACCTCTACAGCTCAATCTTGGACTTGAAGCCCATATCATTTTCCTAGGCACAAGTTAGGACAGTGAGCAAGGCATGTTCGATTCAGTAGGTCTTTATTTCAGTGTGTGGTCACCAGATGACAGGGAATTGAAAAGTCTTGATGAGAAGATTAGGTAAGAAGGGCTAGAATTAGCATCTAGTAGTAGAGAGCAAACTAGTTAGTTCTGCTTGAGTTTCCTTTGCCATCTGTCATCACATGAAGGGAGTATAGATGAGCCATCAACTGTTAGATGCTCTTTTGTTAAGTTCCAGTATGTTAAGAACTTTGATTATGCCGGGCGGTGGTGACGCACACATGTAACTGTTTCACCAACAAACCTAAGCTCTTCACACCTAAATGCATGCTGTCTGACACATTGATGCATTGGGAATCCAGATAATTCACTTATTGCAGCTTTCCTTGTTGAAATGCTTTTCTCATCTTGAGAATTACCTTTTAAACCACTTTAGGAAGTCCACAGGAAAACCAAACCTGCTGTGTCTGTCTTCTTGCCTTGGCCCATATTGTCACTAGCTACTTCTGGTCACTTGCCACATTTATTGCACTTGGTTCCAGAAAATGTGTGGCTCTTCCCACAGTGGGTCCTCAGAATATGTTTTAAGTTTAAAGTCTAGGGCAGTGTTCTCAACCTTCCTAATGCTATGACACTCTAGTACAGTTCCTCATATTGTAGTGACCCCCAACCATAAAATTATTTCATTGCTACTTTATAACTATAATTCTGCTGCTTTTACAAATTGTGATGTGAATATCTGATGTGACCCCCTGTGAATGGGTTGTTCGACCTCCAGTGGAGTTGCAACCTGAAGGTTGAGAACTGCTGGTCTAGAAGTTCAAAGCTATTTATATTCCTGAACTAAGTATCTGATTTCCAGAATTATAACCTGATTTGAGTAAGGGTGGATGCTCATATGAACCAAGTATGGCTACACTTCATCCCCTGGAGGTATCAACATAAGACATTGTTAGCTGGGTTGAGACCTTCTGGTCACATTAGTATTAACATGGTGGGTGATATATGGATGGTTGAATTGTTTCCTTTTTCTTTTAACCTGTCTAGTTCCCAGTGCAGCTCCTCAGAATCTGTCCCTCGAAGTGAGAAATTCAAAGGTAAGGCTTTACTTCTGTTCACTCTACCTCAGAGGAGTGTAGAGAGTCAGACATTCTTTGGGCAAACATCAGAACAGTGAATGCCAGTGTTCATTTGCTTTGAAAAATACTAACATGAACTTAGGATGTAACTGAAAACACCTAAAATCAAACAGGAAAAATAAGACAACATAGATATAAAAAAGCTGGGCTAAGAACTCACTTCTTTACTGTTTCTTCCTTTTCTCTGATGCCAAAACCTCTTTAGCTTTCTATTAAAATTTTTTCTATGTTTACATAAATATGATATTTTAGATCTTAACCGTACAAAATCATTCAAAGAAAGTAGGTTGCTTATGATGACATGATGCCTGTATAAACCAAAGATAGATGGGTGCAGATTTGAATATCTGTTCACAACATTCCTCCTGGTTCAGGTCCATGTATATCAGCTATGTATGCCTTTCAGATCCCCCCTGGGCAACATAAGTAAAGAAGTCTTATCAAAAGGTACTATAGGGTGGTACATCAGGAAACATTCACTTCTGTTTCATTTCAGGGTTTTTTCGTTTGTTTTTGTTTTGTTTTGTTTTTTTGACAGGGCTTTACTATATGTATATATACATATACCAACTGGCCTGAAACTTATTGTATAGCCCAGGCCAGTCTCAAACTTGTAAACCTGCAGTTTCTATCTTCCAAGAAATGGGATTACAGACATTCCATCCACCACTCCTGTCCACAGAAATTATTTAATTACAGCTAATTTACATTCAAGAAAGGAAATAGTTCTTACACCTAGCAGTAGTTTATTTCCTCATCTATATGCTTCTGACCTTATATTTTCCTTCTAAAAGCATAAGGGCTTTTTGGTATTTTCTCTTGTAACATAGCTCTCAAGCATGATATTTTTATAGATGACAATATCATGTCACATGCTTTGTAGAGTATACTGCTTTAATAGTCTCCTCTGTCAGGGATTTGAGGTTTTTAAATTAAAGTTTTGTTTGTTTGTTGTGCTAGTGTTTTGTTTTGTTTTGTTTTGAGTCAGGGTTTCACTATGTAGCTCTCTAGCTGGCCATAAACTCACTATGTAGATCAGGCTAGCCTCAAAGTCATAGCGACCAGCCTCTGTCCCCCAAGTGCTGAGATTAATGATGTACATCACCACATCCAGTAAGTTAGAATTATTTTTGACTATTAAGTAAGTAACTTGGTGAGGCTTCAAGTACCAAGTGCTCTATATGGTCATTCTCCTCTTTCTGCAGTGAAATTGGGTTTTATAGCATGTGCGTCAGGAGCAACCCTTTGACATATTCAGTCTTTTCCTTGCACTACCTTTCCTCAGAGTATAGTGATCCACTGGCAGCCCCCTTCCTCAGCCACACAAAATGGGCAGATTACTGGCTACAAGATTCGATATCGAAAGGCCTCCCGAAAAAGTGATGTCACTGAGACCTTAGTAACTGGGACACAGCTGTCTCAGCTGATTGAAGGTAAGCTGCTTTGCATATAGGCAGTGGCTAAAAGGTGGTTCTTTCATAGATTTGAAATTATACTAGTCTAAAACTGCTCTAAACAGTTGTTTTATATAAACAAATTAAAAATAGTTCACAAAAAATTGTAATTTTTGATACAAATTAATGGAAAATGGTGGATTTCTCCATTGCTGAGGAGTTGAATTGTGTTTGATTTTTAGTTCCTTTTCATTTTCTTCACATTTTTGGAGTTTATAACACTTTGTAATCTGAAAATGTAAAATAGATTACACTCAACCAAATTGGTAACAAAATTTAAAACATGCCAAACTCATGTGAACTGCAGGATATTTGAATAGCTGCAATGTTATAATTACATTTGCTGCTATGGACAATGTAAAGTTTTAGAAAACTCTATCAGAAATGGTTCTTTTGTATAGTTTTCTTTTTCTGTATAACAAACAAGATATATTTTATCAGATGGACACAAATATATATCTAATAAAAATATAGATTACTAAGAATACTTCCTTATACAACTATGAGAAATGGCTAAGCAAGGCCAGGATTCTTTTAGAGGAGAATCTTGAAAAGCAGCAAATGTAAACGAGGATAAAGTCTAGGCATTGTTTTTGTTTTTGTTTTTGTTTTCTCAAAATCATGAATTTACTATAGTACAAATAAGGAAACCTTAAAATTGAAATATAAAGATTACAACATTGACCAAAGAATTTCTTTACTACACAAAATATGACCCAGCAGTAAAAAGCAAACTACTTTTCCTTTTCCAGTAAAACAAATGGTATGGGTTTGATAATAAAATAATTTTGAATATAGCCCAACTAAATTTACCTATCACTCAGTCAGAAAGCAGGATCCATTGTGCTCAGACCACAGCTAAGTACCTGCTGAATTAAGCATTATCCAAAATCTCTATAGATGAAAGGATAGCTATTGTCTGGAAACATGTCCCAGGATCCAGAGAATGAAAATCTGTAATCTGCATGAACTAACATTGAATATGCAATGTGAACAAAAACAGATTCTTGGAGGCTTGAAGAATTAACTTGACGCTTGCTAATGGAACATGCGGTATGGATTACTAAGAGTCTGTGTCAGACATCGAATTATATGGTAATCTATAGCTGGACAAAATGGTTGTTGTAGAACTTAACATGCATTACTATATCTTTATGTCTGCTATGTGCCTTAGTTTTGCTTTTTAAACCGTCAGTTATTTAGAGGGGAGAGGAACTCGGCCTTTTTGTACTTACATCTCTTTTGCCTGATCTTTCATATATTCTTAGCCTTCTAGAAGGCATGAAATGATAACTAGATAATTGGATTCTTTCAGATCCTTATTGAGCCATGTTTGTTTTTATTTTAAGGTTTTGTCCATTTACAATTACAAATACATGCAGTATTCTCTTGCACTTTCTGACAAGTTGGTATTGGATAATGGGCCTAGAGAGATGGCTCAGTGACTAAGCACTGACTATTCTTCTAGAGGACCTGGATTTGAGTCTCAACTGCCACATAGAGTCTAAGTACAGTCTCAGGGAATCCAACATCCTCCTTGGCCTCTGAGGGCACCAGGCATATACATGGTGCACATACATACAGGCAAAGCAACCTATACATATGAGATAATAAATAAAAGGAAATTTTTTAATGGGGGGGAAGGTAAATTGACATTGATCCAGTATTTGTTCCTCTCTCTGTCCTTGCTCTTTGTGGGCAAACAGATTTAGGATGGCACCTACAGGGTAGAGCCTTCTGTCTCTTCTTACAATACGCCAGGATTGGTTACCTTAGCAACAGCATACCTTGCATCCCAGCCTAGTTACTTACATTTTCAATATCTCTGTCTTTATTGGTGTTTCTGTACCATACTACTGTCCAAAGATCCCAGTTAGTTGGATATAGAGAGGGTATTCATAACCCTAATGGTGACTATCTTGTATTTAAGTGCTCTAAAAATGTACATGTGAGTAGATACATAACTGGTCATATTAACTGTTATCCTGCTTTGTAGATGGACTTCTATTTGTGAATCTTTGTTGCTTTTCCATCAGTAAATCATACACTTTATTAAAGCTGGTAGTAAATAGTTACATAATAGAAAAGTTCAGGTTTTCTTCTTTTACTATAAATACACTTGTTCAACTGGTTATTGAAAAATAGATTTCTAGGCCATATTTGATGTTGAAATTATTTCAGCTGTGGTTATAACAGGTCTCAAAGAACAGAGGTAACCTGATAGGAGTTACATCTTTACATTCTTTTCTGGGTTTTGGTGTCTTCTGAAACCAGCTGATTTTGTTCCTTTGTAACAACTCTTTCATTATCTTTGGTCATGGTTTTCTTTTTGACAAAATTGACAGGATTGCATTAAATAATCCCAAAGGTGCCTCCATGCTCTTAGACAAAGAAGCTCTTACCTTCTGGGGACGATTAGGCTTTGCTGTTTTACCCTAGCTGGTGTGGGGACTGAGAATTACCCAGCGTTGTACTTGCTTGTTCTTTGCTTTGTTAAGCTGTGAACTGAGTTGGTTAGGTGAGATGTTTCCTTTTATAGGAGATTACTAATTTTTTTGTTTTCCAAAGCTCTTGTTTCAGCTTCTCTCTTACTGTTTGATTCTCAGGTCTTGATCGGGGGACAGAATATAACTTCCGAGTTGCTGCTCTCACAGTCAATGGTACAGGTCCAGCAACTGATTGGCTGTCTGCTGAAACTTTTGAAAGCGACCTAGATGGTAAGATTCAACAGTAAGCAGGAATGACTCATGATAGATAGTAACTATCCCCAGTGAGTCAAATGGAAAGCCATTGAGTTTTGCTTGTCTGTGAATGTTGGAGTGCGTGGCTGCTATTGTTCTGTGAAGCAGCAAAGTTCCTAAAGGGGTCAATGTTTTCCAGACATTGTGAAGAAGTATCAAAGGAAACTGGCTCAGAACAATAAAAATGGACAGGGATTTGAAGTTGAGTTTTTTTACTGAGGCCAATAAGTAAATAGATAACCTAAAATGTAAGCCTGAGCCACATCAATGTGTACCTATATTTCATTTGCAGCTTCCATTTTCCTGAGTCATGGAGACCTTGTGCTTTTTCTCACCTGTTTGTAGTTCCAGATGGTTATGTGTAGTTAGTTCCTTTAACAGCATGGTGCCAGATTTAGGGAGACCAGACCAGAAACCTATATCCCTATTCTGAGTTTCAACTAAGGTAGCAATTTATGTCTTGCGAAATATACATGAAAGATGTATTAAACTGTTACCTTTTAAAATCTGTTAGTCATCTAACAACTGGCTTTGCTGCCAGCTTTTCTGGATCTTTAATTATCTAGGGAAATAATTGGTATCGTTGTTGTAATATGATGTTTGATTAACCTGTTCCAAACAGGTTTCTAGTTTGTTGATGATTTATGTTTCTCATTAAACCTGCAGAGATTAGGGAATGGGATGAACAACTGGGTTTTATTTTCTTAGGAAAAAAACAAAATCATAGACAATATTGCACTGTAGCTATAGATTCTCTTGGCCCAAAAAGGGGTTATGGGGAATTTGGTTAAAGGCCAAATATTTTGACAGGAGCTAAACAAAGGATTCACAAAGGATAAGGATACATCCTACAGAACATGCATCTCATTTTTTTCTACTTTCCTTCTCAGAAACTCGTGTTCCTGAAGTGCCCAGCTCTCTTCATGTCCGTCCGCTTGTCACTAGCATTGTAGTGAGCTGGACTCCTCCAGAGAACCAGAACATTGTGGTCCGAGGTTATGCCATCGGTTATGGCATTGGCAGCCCTCATGCCCAGACCATCAAAGTGGACTATAAACAACGTTATTACACCATCGAAAACTTGGGTATGCTTGCTAGGGAGAAGGGATAACCATGCGTGTGATTTCTCTCATTTTAAATTTTATTATAGTATAATTTTATTTTCACAGAAAAATCGTAATATTTGTGGAAAGAATTTTGCTGTATTCTTCTTAGAGTCTTCACCCAGATTATGCAGGATTCACTTTTCTACAGTTCCTTTATCCTTTTCTGTTTTCCTGTATGTACATTCCCTCTGAAACACAGAAGTCAGTTGCAGACATGAGAACTCTCACTAGTCACTAACATGAACATGAAATTCTACTAAAATTGTTCTAAGTAGCCTGCGTGTTGAAATAAAGACATTAAAATTGAGATAGAATTTTCATATTTGACACTTTTCTTACTATTGTCCTTTATGACAAAAGAAAAATGGTGTTTTCGGGTTCAGGATCAGTGCTGAGTGGAGTTATCATGCCTCATTAGCCTTTGATTTAGAACCAGTTCTGTGGTTTGTTTCTTTGTCTGGTTCTTTTTCCCCCTCCTGATCTTGATGAATGACATTTAAAAATGCATACACAGGCCATTTATGTTCTTCAAGTTAGGTGCGTCCAGCATTTCCACATTACATCTGGGTTTACACATTTTGTGGGGGAATGCCATAGTGTTGGGTTTTTGTCAGCACCTAATATTAGACACACAGAATAGTATCCAGTGCTCATTGTCACTTTCCTTTGTAATATCTATTTCATTAAGAGGATACCTGGATTTTTGCAAATACTGGGTTTCCCATCAAACTTACCTGCAAGTTTTAGGATATATATAGTAGGTTGTTACCAGTCACACTTTAGGAAGATTCCATTAGGCTCTTTTATTACACAAATTGAAAAACTAATTCTATAATTTATTTTTAAAAGCAAATAACAACTTTTGAAAAAGAAAAAAATGGAAAATGCATACCACTTGACTTGATGATAACTTAGTAATAAGTTAAAATCATGGAGTCTCAGTGGTACTGGTGCAAAGGTAGAGGTTGTACATTAATGAGATGATCAGTACTTAATATAGTCAGTTCCTTTTTAACAAAAGTAATGAAATGATTCAGTACAGAAGGATATCTTCGTAACCAAGGACATGGGAATAATTGAATGTCTGTATGGAAGGGGAAAAAAGAACAGCCAAAGAACAAAATGCCACAAACAACCACAGAACTTGTAAAATTGACAAAGTGAAGTCAGTGAAAAGGCTCAGTGGATAAAGTACCAGCTGACAAACTGAGTCCAGTGCCCTAGGACCCACAGGCAAACTAGAACTAACTTCTGTGAGCCATACTCTAAACTGGTGGTGTGTGTGTGTGCGCGCATGTGTGTGGTGTGCATGGTGTGTATGTGGGGTATGTGTGTGTGTGTGTATCTGCTCACTACCTGTGTGCACTGGTGTGTGTGAGGTGTGTGTGTGTGTGTATCTGCTTACTACCTGTGTGCAGTGTCCATTGATCAGAAAAGGCATTGGATGCCCTGGAATTGATGTTAGAGGAAGTTAAAGACAGGTGTAAGCTGCCATGTGGCTGTTGAGAATCTAACCTGAGTCCTCTAGAAGAGTAGCCAGTGTTGTTAACTTCTGATCTATCTCTTCACGCAGTCCTTAATCAAAAACTTAAACTTCTGTTCTTGAAAAGACATCAATAAAAATAAAAAGGCAAGTCACAGATACAAAGAAAATATCTGCTATCCAAATTTCTGCCAGTTTGATCCTAGAATATGTAAAAATTCTTACAACTTAGTAAAAAGAAAACCCAGTCAAAATGAGCAAAAAATTTGGATAGACACTATGCAGGCTAAAGAAGACCTGTGAGCAGACAATAAAGGTGTATGGTAGTATATGAAGAAGATTTACAGATGGAAAGTGAGCATGTTAAAAGATACTTAGTACTACTAATTGTCAAGAAAATTGCAAATGTAAAACCTCAATGAAATACCACTGTATGTCTTGTAGAATTCTCACATTTGCTGTTAAAAATGCTGATAGTACAGCTTTGTAAAATGGAGGTTTATGTATAAAGTTAGCCATACAGCTTAGCAATCTAACACTTAAATGCTTAACCAAGAGAAATGAAAGCATGTGCCCACTTAAAGGCTTGAAATAAATTTATGATAGCCTTGAGAGGCAAATATTGTAAATTTCTATCAATTAGTTAATAGTAAATTGCACTCTATCTTTGTCTTAGAAACTGAGTAATTAAAATTGATAGAATTGGCTATCAGTACACACAGCAGAAGAAATGAGTCTAAGAAATATGCTGAGCAAAAGCCAAACACAAAATAATATATACTTTTACTGTATTTTTAAGATATTAAAAGTATGCAAAACTTAGCTACAAAGACAAATTTATAATCAATGGTTGCATTCTCAGTATTAGAAATTGATGTTTAAGAGCATAGCTACTAACCAGGCAGTGGTGGTGCTTGCCTTTAATCCCAGCACTTGGGAGGCAGAGGCAGGCAGATTTCTGAGTTCGAGGCCAGCCTGGTCTACAGAGTGAGTTCCAGGACGGCCAGGGCTACACAGAGAAACCCTGTCTCGAAACAAACAACAAAAAAAAAAGAGCATAGCTACTTAGAAATGTCCTAATTTCTCTATTTAGGGATTAATTACATGAATATATTAATTTGTCAAAACTTACTATCCCTTTAAATACATTTATTTTATGCTAATTATATCTTATAGTTAATTTTAAAAGCAAAAAGTTAGAAATACTAATTTCTTTAAAATGAATTATGGACCAACAAGATGACATCTTTTGTTGTTGTTGTTGTTGTTGTTTTTTTTTTTTTAATCTAGGCACTTTTTTTTTTAAAGATTTATTTTATTTATTTTATGTGTATGAGTACACTGTAGCTGTACAGATGGTCATGAATCATCATGTGTGTGGCTGCTGTTGAACTTCTGCCGGCCTGCTCACTCCGGCCCCGCTGGCTCCGGCGTAATTCACTGTAGCTATCTTCAGATGCACCAGAAGAGGGCGTCAGATCTCATTACGGGTGGTTGTGAGCCACCATGTGGTTGCTGGGATCCGAACTCAGGACCTTCGGAAGAGCAGTCAGTGCTCTTACCCGCTGAGCCATCTCACCAGCCCTGTTGTTTGTTTTTTGTTTGTTTTTCAAGACAGGGTTTCTCTGTGTAGCCCTGGCTGTCCTGAAACTCATTCTGTAGACCAGGCTGGTCTCGAACTCAGAAATCTGCCTGCCTCTGCCTCCCAAGTGCTGGGATTAAAGGCATGTGCCACCACCACTGTGGCATGTACATGACTACTCACATATGCACATAAACAAACAGATAAGTAAATGTAACTTTTAAAGTTAAAATAATAATATAATGAATTGATTTCTGTGGCGATAGCTACCTTTCCAAATTGGATTTTCATTGTTAATATTTCTCTGAAAGACTTTTCTCTTAATTCATAATCTCCTCTGATGAATTTTTTATTCAAACCATTGCTTTGTAGACATCTTTCCTAAGAACAGCTTTAAGTGCCTAACAAATGAGTTCCCAGATCTTTTATGGAAGAAAATAAGCAATAGTTTATAAATGTAGTTAAAAACAAAATATACTTTCTGTTTTTCCTTCCAAAGAGAGACAGGTCGGCTGAGCCCAGGCAGCTTCTCCACATGAGTAGTCTTACAAGCAATTGTTAGATAACAAAACCAAAGCTTCTCAGTGGATAAAAACATCCCTGTGATGACCAGCCTCCTACTGTCTCCCTTATGAAACTTCTGAAATAAAAGCCCTTTGCATTTCAGTCAGGACTTAGTCTTTGACCTCCTGGAACTTTCAGTCTAGGGGAGAACCAAAGTAAAACATGAGAAACAAAGAAGTGAGTTAAAGTGAAGTATGTTCAGAGTTAAAAAGCTGAACAAGGCACACAGAACAGCCCACGAAGAAATACAGCTGGGCTTGAAAGATATAACCAGAATAGCATTTGAGGCAGAGTGTGAGAAGGAACACAGTCTGCTCAAGGGAATAAGCAGTAGACTATTAGAAAAAACTCAGGAGTCCGTCCTGAGCGTTAAGAGTGGCATGGGAGGAAAGATTTGAGATATCCCAGAGCAAGTGCCAAACTATTAGGAAAAAGGTATGTTTGTTGAGAAATAGTGAAAACAAAATTTGTTCAGCATAAAGTAAAATGTATTTATTAGCCTGACTTAATATAAGATTCATGGAATATGAAGTGAAAGAAGCAAGTCGAAGCTGAAAATGTTTATGAATTATTGATTCATCAAACGTAAACTCTCCTGAGCTTGAAGGATCCTCTAAAGCAGTGGTTCTCAACCTTCCTAATGCTGCCGCTCTTTAATACCGTTCCTCATGTAGTAATCGCCAGTCATAAAATTATCTTTTATAACTGTAATTTTGCTACTGTTATGAATTGATATATAAATATCTTCTGATATGTAACCCTGTGGAGGTTGAGGTCCACAAGTTGAGATCTACTGCCCTAGAAAGATTGTTCTCTTAGTCTCCTTGCAGAATTACCTGTAGGCCATCAAATCCTGGGTCATGCCTTGTCTAACCAAGAAGTCGACTGCTGTGCGTTAGGACATTCTTCACTCTCAGTTTATCTCCTGCTTCTCTACCTTAGCTGTGAGGTCAGGGATGGAAGGGGGTTGATTTTCAAGCTGCACCTGAAGGTGTACATCATACCTTAACCCTTAGTATCCTCTAGGAGAGGAAGAATAGTCCAGCTCCACTCTGAAGACTAAACCAAGAAATTGAGGGAGCCAATTTTTGGTAGTAGATGTACCTCTTTTCATATCCCAAAATAAGCAGTCCCATTAATAACTTTTCTGCAATTAGATAGACACTTTTGCATCTTTTTAGTCCTGTAGAGAGCATTAAAAAGTTGTTTTGACTTCTTTCCCTAGATCCAAGCTCTCATTACGTGATCACCTTGAAAGCATTTAACAATGTTGGCGAAGGCATCCCCCTTTATGAGAGCGCTGTGACCAGACCTCACACAGGTAGGGCATCTGTCTGTCTTGGTCACCTGTACTTTTCTCAACTGCTTATGTAGAGTATGGCTCAGGGGTCTCCCTGGTGGGTGTTCATGAACAAAGATCATGGCTACTTGGAGTACATTCTTGGAATGAGTGATAGGCTAGCTTTCTAAAGGCTATCACATAGCCATTTTGTATAGCTATATATACTTTAATATGTTAGAATCTAGAATGCGTAGTTTTTGAGAGAATTATTTTCAGTATTCATCATGTAAGAAGTGTACACATGAAGACTATTGCATTAGTGTAGCAGATATCATAAACAAGGACCGTCAGGTCAGATTTTTAGTTATATATAAAACAAGTTACTATCGCTGTATGAGGAAACCTTTAAAACCTGAACTTGTAAAATAATGGGTGTGTATTTAGAAAACCTAGCCAGGAGTTGGAGAAACTCAGAGGTCTTTCTTCACTACAGTTCCACTGTGGTCCTCAGTGATTTTGTTTTCTTTTTCTTTACTCACTCTGGCCTCTGTTTTGCAATAAAAAGTGTGTCTGCTGCATAGAACACAGCCCACATGTACATTCTTCATCAAATAAGTACTGTGATCTCTAAAATTTGTCAGTTCTGTGCCACTTGAATCTGTAGTGATCATGGCATTTACTGTACCTAATGAAGGCTTATTCACTACCTTATTCTGACTCCTAGAGAAAGTACAGCAAACAGTGCCTCATGGTATCAGTTCACCTCTTAAGGCAGAGGAGTCTCTTCATTAAGAAATGGCTATGAGCCATTTCTCTACTGCCTCTGCACTTAAGATACCAGCAAGTATGAATTGGCTTAACCATGGACATTCATCTTTGAGAGATGAAACATCACATGTCCGATGATGGACAGTAGTAGTAACTCATGTCTCAAAATGCAGCATATTTATTAAAATGTCAAACAGTCCATGAGCTTTATGTTGCTTTTTCAGAAATTATACTCTGGATTTTAAAAGCAGTTTTGGGTTTTTTGTGATCCTTTTTCTGACAGCAGGTCACATTTTCAAGGAATTTGAAAAAATTCAAGCATGAGTGTTAATATGATCACTCAATTACTGTTTTTCTATGCTTAGAGTATTGTTGACAATATGGTTAAGTACTAATTTGTTTAATATTTTCCTACAGTTTTTCCTTTAAAGAGAACACATTAGAAGTATTCTTCTGAATGAATGAGGGCTATCTATTAACTTTGGATTTTCTTTCTTTTTCTCCATTTCTCATCTTTCATTCCATTATACGCCCCTGCATTCCCTTTTATTTTTGTTTATGTTAAAATGCCACTTCCCTTTCTTAATTACTTTTTGCCCAGACACTTCTGAAGTTGATTTATTTGTTATTAATGCTCCATACACTCCAGTGCCAGATCCCACTCCCATGATGCCACCGGTGGGAGTTCAGGCTTCCATTCTGAGTCACGACACCATAAGGGTTACCTGGGCAGACAACTCCCTGCCCAAACACCAGAAGATTACAGACTCGCGCTACTACACAGTCCGGTGGAAGACCAACATCCCAGCAAACACCAAGTACAAGGTACTGAACATTTGCCTCGAGAGCAAAAAGCTAACCAGGGGAGTTTTCTTGTTTTAAAGTTCTTTGATTCATACTTTTCCAGAATGCAAATGCAACAACATTAAGCTATTTGGTTACTGGTTTAAAGCCAAATACGCTATATGAGTTCTCTGTGATGGTGACCAAAGGTAGAAGGTCAAGCACGTGGAGTATGACAGCTCACGGAGCTACCTTTGAATTAGGTATGTATAATGCAAATCCATGTCACATGAATTTCTTCTCTGTAAAATATGAAAGCCTATGGAATTCACACTATTGTTGTGACACATCTTATCACCTGCTTCCACTGTGCATGGGTAGTACACATATTGCTATCTCTCTGGAACTCAGTGGACAGCCGAATTTCAGTTGTGTTTGCCATTTCAACTATTGTGGCTTTTTGGGTCTCTTTACTAAAACATTAATAAACCACAGAATAGTGTAATGCAAGACAGACTAGGTTTTAGAAATTATAAGAATTCAATCTCTGGTCAGCCATCTACCAATTTGTTCTCATGAGCATGCCAACTAATCCTTTTGAATCTCAGCTTCCTCCATCTTGTTTGGGGTGATAGTCCCCCCATTTCTATTTTAGAAGGTTATTATAAGGCAAAATGAGGAACAGATGGAAAAGCATGTGGGTAGATACAAGATATTATTGTATTAATCCTGCTTACTGGTAAATTGAAATTGAAAACAATGACGTGACCTGCCCTTGACCAAGCAGTTGCCCAATTTTGTGCTTGCCCAGTCTGAACAGTTTACAGGGCAATCCAGGTCTTTCTTGGAAAGCAGCTCTGTAAGATCCTTCACTGGACTAGCCTTTGGTGTTTGTCAGTACACATGAAGGAGACAGGATAACTAAGTAGATGAAGGGAAGAGTAGGCTGCCAGCCTTGAGATCCTGTTTCCCCTGCACTTTGCTGGGGTAAGGCTATGAGCAGCCTTGGGAATCTGTATTCTGGCCTGATGAAAACCAAACTTCCACATTCTGTACAAACCAGTCTTACCCTTCTACGCAGTTGTCTGGGATTTCTCCAGGGAAGGGAATTAGACTGGTGGTTAAGAATACAGTATCAAAAGGGGCAAATAATTATCAGTTTGCTTTCTTTTCCATTTATTTTGTTTGTTTGTTTGTTTGTTTGTTTGGCTTCATGTTGAGACAGGGTCCCACTGTGTAACTCTCACTGGCCTCTCACTCATTGTATAGACCAACATGATATCCAAGTCCCACCTACCTCTGGAGTGCTGGGATTGAAGGCATGTGCCACCACACTCAGCGTTTTCATTTTAAGAATATCTTTTTGCTTTACTTTCAGCTTACTGCCTAATAAGAGAAAGTTTTACTTTCCCTTAGGAGTTTGTTTCACTAGGCTCTTCCATTTTATATTAGAACTCCAATGTTTTAGGAAGCAACGATTTGAAGGAATGCTTGATTTGAGCATTTTCCTACTTATGTATCACATTAGATATTCTCACCTGTGACATAGAAAGCCATTTTCTTTTGTCATCTTTTCTGCTGCATGAACACCTTTTATTTACAGTAACATCAGCATTGGAGGTATGCTTTCAGTGTGAGCTTAAAATGAAAAATACCAAGTCGTAAATTTCTTCTTAGAGAGGATTGAGCTTTTAAAAGCCATGTTTGGGCATGAAGAGCCAACTCGAAGCAAGAGAGAAAACTATTTAACACTTTAAAATGTCTTACCAAATAAGCCAGATCAACTGAGAGGAAGTAATCTGAGACCAGTTATGTAACTGCTCTCAGTTTTGGTGCCTTGACCTACCAACAAGGAACAGTGGCATGTGCCCCTCTAGGTTGTCATAGCCTTAAGGAAATGCACACTGTAAAATGCCAGATGGTAGTGTGTACTTGGAACCAGTGACATTTGGTTCTCCTGAGTATATATCCCTGACTCCCAGTCTACAGGCCCATTCTCTGTCCTCATAGTTTTGGTTTTTCTTTGATACTTTATATAGCCTTGCTTTTTATTAGAAATGGTTGGTTATACATAGACTTGCATTATTAAAGCCAGGGGGCTTTGTCTTTTTTCTATGCATTTGCTATTCTTTATCAATGAAAAGAGTTGGAAAATTGAATTATATTGAAATGGATAGTGTTTGTTATTTTGTAGTTCCTACTTCTCCACCTAAGGATGTGACAGTTGTGAGTAAAGAAGGAAAACCTAGAACCATAATAGTGAACTGGCAGCCTCCCTCTGAAGCTAATGGCAAGATCACAGGTAAGGCACCTTAGATTATGCACGGTTCCAGGCAAGTCCTGTGTAGTCAGTACAAGTGGAAATGGGAACCTGGCTTGGTCCCTGTATGGAGTGCAATGAGTCACGTTGGTCCTTGAAATTGAAGCAGGAGAGTACAGTCTGCCCAGAGTAGCATGGAATTGTCTGTTCAGCCAGTGGTTTTACTTAACAGTATATGGTGGGATGGAATATGCTAGATAACCAATTTTTCTATTGCAGCTTGATGGGTATGTTTATTTTCCATAAAGGTGTCCACTCCTCAGGTGACTTGCTTTGAACTTGTGTGTCCGGTTTTTCTGGAAATTATCTAGTCTGTATAGACTGTGCTTTTCTGCTTTTCAAGCCCCACCAAATCCCATTAGGCTTTTAAACCACCACTAACTGCCCAAGGCCTATTGCTTCAGGTTTCTGTGCTCTTACGAGTAAAGTTAGAAGCTTGAATTACCCTAGGCCTACCAAGGAACTCAGGATTCCCCCAGCAACTCCCCTTAGGACTTCAAGAGAAATTTCCCATAGTAGGATACTGGCAGCTGTTTGGAACCTGTGCTGCATTCATTAGGAGTTTGCTAAAGAGCCAGCTACCTTCTGAAATATGAGG